>NC_057810.1:668843893-668848400 GCF_018294505.1 Triticum aestivum | reverse complement strand
ACTTTCGGGCGAAAAGTATAAAAATAGCCTCCATAATTAAAATAATATTGTCTTTACAATGACACGATTTGTCACTCGAACATGACATTTTTTGAGCACTGAGCCTCTATTAAGCGAGCACCTTATGCTACCTGCTCCAAGATGTGCTCGGCCAGATCCTGGCCCCCGCCGGATTCTGAGTCGCAACAATGGTGGCCTCCATATCTGTCCAATATGCTTTAACACGGGCAAGAGCCATCCGTGCACCCTCTATGCACGCCGATCTCTTCATGGCATCGATCCGTGATACGACACCAAGGAATTGTTGCACTAAACCAAAATAACCGTCCGGCTTAGGCCCCTTCGGCCATAGATGGTATATTACGGACCGCATTGCAAGACTGGACAGCCAGTGGAGCTTGGCCACAGCAGCCATCCTCTCACTCAAAGGCAATGTGCGCGTTGGAGCGCTGAACCGTGACCAAAAACACCTTTTCCACTTCATCATCTTTTTGATCCTCAAAAAACTTGGTCGCATCAGCCGCACTCTTCGCCAAATCCGCATAGGCGTCTGCAGGACTCCAGCATCGATCCAGAGGAGCATACTTCGGATCTAAAAACTTCATCCGCAACAAATAGGGGTTTCCAGCCGTGATTTCTTCGGCCTGTCGAAGCTCGTCCCGCGCATCCCTAATATTGGAACGCGTCTCCTTGGCCGCATCAAGGGCCTTCTTCAGGTCAGCCTTATTCGCCTGATTTTCTTTTTCAGGAAACTCATACCGGTTGGCGGCGTTTTCTAGCTCCATGGCCATTTCGGCTATTTTGTCTTCGCTCCGGCGACGAGCAGCTTGTTTGGCTCTCAACTCTTCGGCCGCCTTTAGGGCAGCCGCATTGCTCGCCCGGGCCTGTTCCTTGGCCAGGGCAAGTTCCGCCCTCAGGGCTTCCATGGCAGCAGCACCGTCTGCAGTCCAAACATATAACATTAGCATTATGCTCCTCTCAGTTTTTCCTACAAAAATAATAAGGAAACAGGAGCACATACCTTGTGACTCGTTAAGCCGCTCGTTCACCAGTGTGATATCGGCATCAATAACTCTAATCTGCCTCCTTAGTTCGGCAACTTCAACGGACCTGCCGGCTGCCGGATCCTTAGACACCTGCGCATAAATACAACACGATCATTACTTACACAATATGATCCTCCATTTGCCGCCTAGGGTGGACAACCAGAGTCTCAGGGGCTACTATCCATATGGAGCACACCTAGCGCGTGCGTCACAACCAAAAATTATGTATTTTTCATTACATACCTCGAAGCCTTTAAGCAGGCTCGTAAAGGCTTCATTCACCCCGCTTGTGGCGGATGAAATCTTCTTGAGCACCGTGCTTATTAATGAACAGTGCTCCTCCGAGAGATCAACTCGCTCCAGAAGGCCCGTCAGTGTGTCCGGGCGGACGCTGAAGTTGTGCCGGACCCTTTTTATGGCCCCCCCATGGGAGCTGAACGCTCCGGGCCCAGGGCGGCCAAAGTATTAGCTTTTGGCTTCAGCATGTCTGGATTCCTCCGTGATGACACCTCGGGGTCGCCCGCCTCATGAGGTGGAGAGGTTGGTGGGGTCTCACTCTCCATCATCTCCGGAAGGAGATCCCCCGAAGACGAACTCTGTCGAGAAGAGCTGCTAGCCGAACTGCAAATAATGGATCCTGGTTATTGTCCTCGGAGAAGGAAGTAGTACCTTCGTATTTACGATCAACTTACAGCTCGGCTGAGGGCTGGCCCGTTGGCGGGCATGGCGCGGTGAGGACGCCCTTCGGGGCAGGCCCCCCTGGTGAAGCTTTCTTCCCTTGTCTGGGCACCTCCGTCTCCAAGTCTTCGTAGGCGGCCCTCTTCTTCCCGCGAGGGGAGGAGGCCTTAGATTCCCCTCCCCAACTATCCTCCTTTGGGGAGGTAATAATTCCCCCGGTTTGGATGCGCAATGTGTGAAGTTCTGCTTCTCTGTTCTTCCCTTCGTCTTTCCCTGAGGGCATTTTACTTAGCACACGGCCAAGCATCTTGGCTATGGAAGGACTTGGCGAGCCCTCGGGAAGTGGCGCCGGACACCTGATTCTCTCCGCCTTGTTGAGCCATTCCTGGCCACGAAGGATTTTCAGAATAATGACTATGAAAAAAATAGACGAAGTGTTCGGTTTTTGGGCTACTTACTTGGGTATCTGGGTGATTGCAGCTCAGGCCCGCATCCTCGGTGATATCCGGAGACTTTACTTGTGGTCCGAAGAATAATTTACACATTCCTTCGAGCATCAGGCCGAAGAAGTGCAGAATAGTCCACGGACCCTCCGGATTGAACTCCCACATCCGGAGAGGCCGGCGTTTGCACGGCAACCTCCGTCGGATTAGCATTACCTAAATTTTGCTGACAAGGCTAATGTCCCTCTCAAGAAGCTCCCGGATACGGCTCTGCAATGTTGGTACATCACTAGCAGATCCCCAATCCCGTCCTATAATGGTCCATGACGCTAGTTGAGAAGGAGGGCCCGAACGAAAGTCGGGGGCAGCCATCCACTTTGTGCCTCTGGGAGCCGTGACGTAAAACCACCTCCGCTGCCATATATCGGACACCGTTCGTTACAACAGGTACTTTGGAGTATTCGGAGATGGAACCCTCCTTGCAATGTCGAAGACAAACTGTGCGTCGAACTCATCGTCATTGAAGCCTGGTTCAGGGGCTACTGAGGGAGTCCTGGATTAGGGGGTATCCGGACAACCGGACTATATACTTTGGCCGGACTGTTGGACCGTGAAGATACAAGACTCAAGACTTCGTCCCGTGTCCGGATGGGACTCTCCTTTGCGTGGAAGACAAGCTTGGCGATCCGGATATTATATTTCCTTCTTTGTAACCGATTCCATATAAACCCTAGCCCTCTCCGGTGTCTATATAAACCAGAGAGTTTAGTCCTTAGAGACAGAATCATAATCATCATAGGCTAGCTTCTAGGGTTTAGCCTCTACGATCTCGTGGTAGATCAACTCTTGTAACACTCATATCATCAATATCAATCAAACAGGAAGTAGGGTTTTACCTCCATCGAGAGGGCCCGAACCTGGGTAAAATATCGTGTCCCTTGCCTCCTGTTACCAGTAGCCTTAGACACATAGATCGGGACCCCCTACCCGAGATCCGCCGGTTTTGACACCGACAATCAGCCCACGTGTTCTCAGTGAAAGACTGGGTGTTCCTGAAGATCCAACCTTACATTCAACGGTCGCTGGTCCGTTTCAGTTGGTGCAACGGGTCGGCCAGGTAGCCTACAAGCTTCAGCTTCCCGCCTCATGCACCATCCACCCGGTGTTTCACGTGTCCCAGCTACGCCGGGTCTTGCCGCCGGCGGAACAAGCACTAGAGGAGCTGCCAGCAGAGGCGGCGCCTAACCCTGAGCCGGTCGAGATTCTCGGCACTCGTCTTCGCCGTCGCCGTACGACTCAAGTTCCTCAAGTACTCATTCGCTGGGCAGGACAACCAGCGTCGGTGGTGACTTGGGAAGACCGAGATGAGCTCCAGCACCATTATCCAGCGGCTCCAGCTTGGGGACAAACTGGTTCTCAAGATGGGGGGAATGTTACGGCCCAACCTACCACTACCACTACATCAGGCCGCCAAGGTGATCAAGCCCAGCGTCGGACTGGGAGAGCCCACGAGCCCAACAAGCGCTACATCGGCCCGGAGTGGACGACGTAACTACTTAAGCAAGTATCGAGCTGGAGGGAGGCAGGCAGAGACATGACACTGGCGACGGCGGCCTTCATCTCCGATCCCCCTTTTCTCTCTGTATCCATGAACCCTAGATAGAATCCTTCAATTCCTCTGTAGTTCGACGGCTCTAGCACTGATTTATCGAGAGGGAGCGTAACAGATTTTGAGCCCGGATTGGTATCCGATTGAGGCCAGTCGAACTTGGGATCCATGAAGGAACACTTGTACTCCCACGTCACACCACATTCTTGCCCTCATGGTGAATGAATTCGATATGGCATCACGCTGGAGGCCTGGAAAAAACGCCGGCACCACGCACCAATCCAGCCCGAAGATCAGTCAGCACAGCAGCCGTCAAACTCCTCATCTCACCCCCGGAAATGCGTGCGTCGTCAGTCGTCACGCGGCAGAAAATCCGTCAATTCCTCGCCAATGAATGCGACGGACAGAGCGGCATCGCATTCACACCCCGACGACGCGTGAAAAGTGAAAACAAACAACGCGCAATCCCAGCCCGTGATGAGCGAGGAGTAATAATAAACCCGCGTCACCGCGCCAGGATAAATACCGCCAGGAAACTAAACTACTACTGCTCACCCGCCGCCGACGCCCGCCCCGTCCCCGTGAAAGAATCGATCGAATCCCCCAACATCCTCCGCCGCGGCCGACCCCAAAAATAGCCGCACAATCCTCCCCTGCCCGCCACCGCCACCGCCGCCGCCGCCGGCAGCTCCTCCCTCCACCCCCCGTCGCTTTCCCCTATTTATACCCGC
>NC_057810.1:668770807-668843615 GCF_018294505.1 Triticum aestivum | reverse complement strand
CAGGCGCGCACCCAGCCCCTGCCCCCCTCCCACTTTCCCTTTCTTCCCCCCCACACAACACAATAAAATTCGCTCGCGCAAATTCCTTCCGTCCTCCCCGGATTTCCCGACGGGATACCTACGCACGCACGCGCCAGGAGTCCACCCGTCGGACGGAAGGCACCGCGCCGATTTGCGCCTGCTTGCTTGCTTGCTTGATCCTCCATCCGTCCGTGGTTGCGTCGTCGTCCGGGAGAAGGAGGGGCAGCAAGGGGCGTGAGGGATTCTTGGTTTCTTGATCGGCTTGCTTGCCGCGGCGGGCGGGCGGGCAGCACGGCGACGGCGTGCTGCAAGAAGATGCGGGCGCTGGAGGACGACCTCTTCCCGTCGACCCCCGGCAAGGTGAAGATCGAGCGGGCGGGCGGCACCATGAACCGCCAGCTGCACCGCTGCTTCGCTTCGACCAGCACCATGTTCCTCTGGGCGCTCTTCCTCGTCGCCATGACCGCCTCCTACCTCAGCTTCCAGTCCTTCGTCGACACCTCCTCCAAGTACTTCGCCGCCTCCTGGGGCGGCCTGCACTGGGAGCGCCAGATCCGCGCCTCCGCCGCGCCGCGCCGGCCGCCGGGCTCGGCGGCCGGCGCCGGGATGTCGGTGCTCGTCACGGGCGCGTCCGGGTTCGTCGGCGCGCACTGCTCGCTCGCGCTGCGCAAGCGCGGGGACGGCGTCGTCGGCATCGACAACTTCAACGCCTACTACGACCCCTCGCTCAAGAAGGCGCGCAAGGCGCTGCTGACCTCCCACGGCGTCTTCGTCGTCGAGGGCGACATCAACGACGGCCGCCTCCTGGCCAAGCTCTTCGACGTCGTGCCCTTCACGCACGTGCTCCACCTGGCCGCGCAGGCCGGCGTGCGCTACGCCATGGAGAACCCGGCCTCGTACGTGCACTCCAACGTGGCGGGGCTCGTCACCCTCCTGGAGGCCTGCAAGAACGCCGACCCGCAGCCGGCCATCGTCTGGGCCTCCTCCTCCTCGGTCTACGGCCTCAACGACAAGGTGCCCTTCTCCGAGTCCCACCGCACGGACCAGCCGGCGTCGCTCTACGCGGCGACCAAGAAGGCCGGCGAGGAGATCACCCACTCGTACAACCACATCTACGGGCTGTCCATCACCGGCCTGCGCTTCTTCACGGTGTACGGTCCGTGGGGGCGGCCGGACATGGCCTACTTCTCCTTCACCCGCAACATCCTGCAGGGGAAGCCCATCACGGTGTACCGGGGTAAGAACCACGTGGACCTCGCCCGCGACTTCACCTACATCGACGACATCGTCAAGGGCTGCCTGGGGTCGCTGGACACGGCGGGCAGGAGCACGGGCACCGGCGGCAAGAAGCGCGGGCCGGCGCCGTACCGGATCTTCAACCTGGGCAACACGTCCCCGGTGACGGTGCCCACCCTGGTGGCCATCCTGGAGAAGCACCTCCGCGTGAAGGCGAGGAAGCACGTGGTGGAGATGCCCGGCAACGGCGACGTGCCCTTCACCCACGCCAACATCTCGCTCGCCCGGCAGCAGCTCGGGTACAAGCCCGCCACCAACCTCGACGCCGGCCTCAAGAAGTTCGTCAAGTGGTACCTCTCCTACTACGGCTACACCCGGGGATCCAAGAACTTGTGACCGCTCCGCCGCGCCGCCGGAATTCTTCCCCTCCCTCCTCCCCCAACCCCCCTGCTGATTCTTTATTTCCGACCACTCCCGGATCAAACATTTTTAGTCCCATGGATGGATGGATGGATCGTCGCCAAGCATTAACGGCATTCTTGTCTCGATTCTTTTTGTGGGAATGCTACGTTTTATGGTGTTCTCCGATCAAGAATATGAAAATCAATCAATCCCGGACCGAATTCTTTCCTTCCCTTGGCGCCGGGCGCCGACGAAGAAAGCAATGGAGCGAAACCTTTTCTCATTGTTTATCATTGCATTTTTTTATCTATTCTCTTTACCCTCCCCTTCTTCATCTGTAAAGACAAAGTGCCCCTTGATTAGTTTCTTCTTTTCCCCTCCCCCCATGATCTAAAACTTTTTCCAAAATTTCAATTAGTGCATGTTATTATAACCTAACAAAATGGAGCTACGATCTGGCTTATCTGATCGCCCGTTTAAATTTTAAAAAATCGGGCGGTTTGTTCCTTTGCCGTTCCGATTACCCCCCGGAGAAAGCGCGCGGAAGGGGGTCGCCGGAGAATTCGCGGCGGAACCATCGGGAGGAGGATCCGAATCCGGCGCCGTCGCTCTGGAGCGATGAGGATAAGCTTTGGAGGGACGCGCGTTGCATCGAAGCGCGCGAGGGTGGCCGCCAGCTGGGCTTTGGCGCGCGCGTCGCTGGCTCGATGGAGCTGGGGCGGGAGTGGGGCCTCGGTGTCGCCGATTGGTCGGTGGCCGGGCCTGCCCACGTGGGCCACATGGGTGGGCCCGTCGACGCGTATGGGGTGGTGGCGGGGCGGGATGAGGCGACACTCGAGGATGAGCTGTATTCGAACTGCATTTCTTTATTGCTACGTACGTACCAAGTTTGTAGGAAAAAAATATTCTTTATTTTTATTCGTGTATAGGTACACGAGTACGTTTTGTTCTTGTTCCTGAGATCTTTTATTTTTATTTTATTTATTCTTTGTTGCTGTCGCGGAGATTTGCTCTTCCGGATCTCACTGCACGAGCTAAATATTATGCTTAAATTACGTCTGACAAGGGGTGGCAATTTGTGATCTGTAATGCGACACAAGGTTACAAATGAATATGTTATGCTCTGCTGCTCTGCGGCGCGAAGACTGGCCTGCATCGGCACGAGTCGACGGTCGATTGGCCGGTGGTCGGTCTCTCTCTCGCACGGAGGCCCAGGGACGGACGGAGGGAAGCACCAGACACGCCCTTCGACTGCCGTGTCGATCGGCACACACGTAGTACGCTCGAACGTCGAACCCATCTCGTCGTATCGTTCGTCCCGACGGAACTTGTGGTTCGCACGAGAAGACGGTGGTGTACAACCTTTGTCTGGCGTCTAGTGACAGTGTGGCATGATTCCTTGGCACTGCGTATGATGCCGGGACCGTCCACCTTGTCTTTTTGCATGTTGCAGACTTCACTTGCAGTGGCGGTGCTCTACTCTAGTGGCTGGTGGCCCCGGCAGCCGGCACACACTTGCACAAATTCAAACCCATGGAAGGGTTCAAACCAACTAAATACTAGCATGACAAATATGAAGTGCTAGGGACATGCCACCACGGCACCGGGACACCCGTGATAATACACTTCGTCAAAGGGTTCCTACTTATCTCTCACAATATTGGCGTGACCCACGCTCTCTCTCGGTTGAGGTGTATACAACCTAATTGTGATCCTTTTTTCGGCCGCAGAAAAACCCTCATTAAAGATCATGCCAACGGCAATTTCAAAGTAGTCATCGTCGTCTTCCTCAGACACCAATGAAGAGTCCTCGAAGATCATCTCCCTCAACATCTTCTTCTTTAGTAGAAATGGCTCGGTTCTATTCAAATGACAAAAGAAAAAAAAAGATGAAGAAGGCAAAAAAAAAATTCACCTAGGAAAATCATCAACACTTGAAGGGCGTCGGAGGTGGTTCGTGTGGGAGTCATGGACTACGGGGTCCTCGGGAAGTCGGCCCAATACATGTGGGCCGGACTAAAGGGTTGATATGAAGACCATGCTGTGATACGGATCCATGAAGACCGAAGATTTACGAGGCCGTGGAGTGCCCTCCAAGCCAAGATTAGGCAGGATCTTTCCTTCCTTGTAACCGATCGCATGTCACCCTAACCCTACCGGTGCCTATATAAACCGGAGGGTTTTAGTCTTTAGGCCTAGAGCTATTTCCATCACCTCATCGACTTAGGGTTTAGCTCACCTGATCTTGAGGTAGATCTACTCTATAACCACATCATACATCAAATACAATCAAGCGAGACATAGGGTTTTACCTCTTCGAGAGGGCCCGAACTTGGGTAAACACTGTGTTCATGGTCCCTTGTTCCCCATTGATCCTAGATCTTAGCTCGGGACCCCATACCCGAGATCCGCCGGTTTTGACACCGACATTGGTGCTTTCATTGAGAGTTCCGCTGTCGGATCACCAAAGGATCGATAGCTCAACCATCAGTGAGAAACCCCACCGGCGCTAAGGACACCTTCGTCCCTGGCCAGACCTTCTCGTTCGGCAGCATCACTTTTCATGCCGATCTCACCGGTCGTTCAAACCTCACCGCCGATTTCGAAGCCGGACAACGGAACTTAGAATCCGGCACCAGCCCTCGGCGAAACCCCGCTTCCGAAAAACCCGTTGAGCCCGACGCCTTGACTTCGGGTTCGGTAGACATGGAGGGAGCGAACGCAACCCGAGATCTGGCCCTAAAGCCGGATCTCGTCCAAGTGTCCGGAGGACGCCTCGCCGAACATCCAAGGGTTATACCCTCGACGGGAGCCTCTTCAACGGGCGACCTGGTGGATTGACTCCTAACTATGGGAATTGCCGTCCATAGGCCTACAGCCTATAACCAGATCGGGCTTAAACCCGACGACGGAGAGATCACGTCCCGCCCATCACTCACCTTGTTGCTAGCATCGAAGAAAGGGCGGAAGGATCACAACCTCCAAAGCTTGTAATAGTATACACCCGGGTCTCTAGCCCGGATACAGACATCCATCAAGATAATAGTTCAGACTCAGCCAGTGAAACTGGATCCGACCTTGAGTCGACCCAACCGCATATGGGCATATGCCCGGACACTGTGCTATTAGAGCCGGATACGGCCCAGGCACGGCTCACCGCTGCCGACCACCTGGATTCCTAGAAAGTGGGATCGTCAAAAAATTTCCCACCCACCTCCCATGCCGAATACTATCCGGATGCAGAAAAACCGGATGTATGAGACCTGATGTACGTCAAGCAGCAGCCCGAAGAGACGGTCCATCATTATTGGGCTAGATTTCTCCTGGTCAAAAACAGGATAACGGACCGCCGTGACGAAGAAGTAATTGAAGCCTTCCGATTCAACTGCTGGGACGCGGGCCTCCTAAATGCCCTTGCCCATCGCCGCATGCATAACATCACCGAATTATCGGCCATGGTACGGAAATACTGCGCCATGGAAAGCACCTGGAAGTTACAGCAAATGCACAGGGGGTCAGGCCCTGTCCTGCAGCCCCGGAAAGCTCAGGCAAAATGGGCATATGCGAGAGATTCACCCGATCGCGGGCCGCCGAAAATAAAAATAAACTCAGAACGGTTCTGGATGAATTGTTGGATCAACCATGCCCTATTCACTTGGCCATGCTCAACGCAAATCCGACCCACAGGCTTCGGGCTTGTTGGGTGGTAAGACAGGTGGCCAAAAGCGGAGAAAATATCCTTGGTCTCACACCCCCTGATAGGCGGTCAACAACACCACCTCACGAAGACACCCTGACAGTTTACGAGACCTTCTCCTCAAACAACGAACCGAAAAGGGCTCTTCGAGAGCTCGGCCAAGTCTACCAGGTGACGACCCCACAGTCGTGGGCGGACACGCCTATCACCTTCGATCAGAAGGATGAGCCAAGGTCCCTCCCGACCCAGGCGCCCGCCGCGCTAGTCCTTGACCCCATAATCGATGGTTTCAGGCTAACTAAAGTAGTCATGAATGGGGGTAGCGGCCTGAACCTCGTCTACGAAGACACACTCGACAAAATACAGCTCAACAGATCTCGTATCGAGCACATCCACACCACATTCCGCGAAATTATACCCGGAAAGAAGGCGCGTTGCTCCGGACGCATAACCTTGGACGCAGTGTTCAGAACTCCAGACAACTACAGATCCAAACCCTTGCTATTCCACGTCGTGCGCTTCCACAGCGGATATCACACTCTCCTGGGACTCGAGGCATTCACACGATTCCGAGTCGTACCGCATTATGGATATATGAAGCTTAAGATGCCAGGGCCTGATGGCTTGATCTCACTCGCCAGCTGAAAGCACAAGTGCTCCCTGGGTGATTTTGCTAATTAATGTCAACATATCTCTTGTTGGATTAATACTTCTACCTGGTGTATTTCAAACCAGTTCAACAATGGCATGGTAAGGACAAGAGGATGTGGAAACCCTTCAAAATGCTAAGGACAAAGATTGGCAAAAGCTCAACACTCTTCATTTTATATTTTAGTGATCCAAGATCACATTGAGTCCATAGGAAAGCCAATACTATTAAAAGCGGATGAGGTGTTGCTTAATGGTCTAGTTGCTCAAGTGCTTAGTGATATTGCTCCAAAACCCTCAACCACTTTCCCACTCCAAATATGTCCAAACCTCAAAGTCAAACTCGGCCCCACCGATCTACTCTATCCAGAGCCACCGAGTTCATTTGACATAGCCACTGCCAGAAACCCTAGACAGTCCATGATACGGATCTCGGTTTCACCGAGATGGCCTTGCATTCCCACTGTGACATGTTTCACTGTTTCGGTCTCACCAAGTCAGTGAAATCGGTCACACCGAGTTTGCTTGTCATTCGCTTTGTTGCCTATTACTCCACTTTGGTCTCACCAAGATGAAGTAATAGGTCACACCGAGTTGATGTTTGCCCTAGCCCTAGCACATCGGTCACACCGAGTTGTTCCGGTCAGTCCCTGATACGTCTCCAACATATCTATAATTTACGAAGTATTCATGCTGTTATATTATCATTATTGGATGTTTTACATGTTGGAAATATGCCCTAGAGGAAATAATAAAAGAATTATTATTATATTTCCTTGTTCGTGATAATTGTCTTTATTCATGCTATAATTGTATTATCCGGAAATCGTAATACACGTGTGAATACATAGACCATAATATGTCCCTAGTAAGCCTCTAGTTGACTGGCTCATTGATCAACAGATAGTCATGGTTTCCTGACTATGGACATTAGATGTCGTTGATAACGGGATCACATCATTAGGAGAATGATGTGATGGACAAGACCCAATCCTAAGCATAGCACAAGATCGTGTAGTTCGTTTTGCTAGAGCTTTTCCAATGTCAAGTATCTTTTCCTTAGACCATGAGATCGTGTAACTCCCAGATATCGTAGGAGTGCTCTGGGTGTACCAAACGTCACAACGTAACTGGGTGACTATAAAGGTGCACTACAGGTATCTTCGAAAGTGTCTGTTGGGTTGACACGGATCGAGACTGGGATTTGTCACTCCGTATGACGGAGAGGTATCTCTGGGCCCACTCGGTAATGCATCATCATAATGAGCTCAAAGTGACCAAGTGTCTGGTCACGGGATCATGCATTACGGTACGAGTAAAGTGACTTGCCGGTACCGAGACTGAACGAGGTATTGGGATACCGACGATCGAGTCTCGGGCAAGTAACGTACCGATTGACAAAGGGAATTGTATACGGGGTTGCTTGAATCCTCGACGTCGTGGTTCATCCGATGAGATCATCGAGGAGTATGTGGGAGCCAACATGGGTATCCAGATCCCGCTGTTGGTTATTAACCGGAGAGCCGTCTCAGTCATGTCTGCATGTCTCCCGAACTCGTAGGGTCTACACACTTAAGGTTCGGTGACGCTAGGATTGTATAAATATGAGTATGCAGCAAACCAAAAGTTGTTTGGAGTCCCGGATGAGATCCCGGACGTCACGAGGAGTTCCGGAATGGTCCGGAGGTAAAGAATTATATATAGGAAGTGCTGTTTCGGCCATCGGGAAAGTTTCGGGGTCACCTGGTATTGTACCGGGACCACCGAAAGGGTCCCGGGGGTCCACCGGGTGGGGCCACCTATCCCAGAGGGCCCCGTGGGCTGAAGTGGGAGAGGAACCAGCCCCTAGTGGGCTGGTGCGCCCCCCTTGCCCCCCGCGCCTAGGGTTGGAAACCCTAGGGTGGGGGGGCGCACCACTTGCCTTGGGGGGCACTCCACCCCCCTGGCCGCCGCCTCCTTGGAAGATTCCCATCTCCAGTGCCGGCGCCCCTCCCGGGGGCCTATATAAAGGAGGGGGGAGGGAGGGCAGCCGCACCCTAAGCCTTGGCGCCTCCCTCCCCCTGCTACACCTCTTCCTCCTCCCGCAGTTGCTTGGCGAAGCCCTGCCGGAGTCCTGCTGCATCCACCACCACGTCGTCGTGCTGCTGGATCTTCATCAACCTCTCCTTCCCCCTTGCTGGATCAAGAAGGAGGAGACGTCATCCGCTCCGTACGTGTGTTGAACGCGGAGGTGCTGTCCGTTCGACACTTGGTCATCGGTGATATGGATCACGACGAGTACGACTCCATCATCCCCGTTCTCTTGAACACTTCCGCTCGCGATCTACAAAGGTGGGTAGATGCACTCCTATCACTCGTTGCCTAGATGAACTCATAGATAGATCTTGGTGAAACCGTAGGAAATTTTTTATTTTCTGCAACGTTCCCCAACAGTGGCATTATGAGCTAGGTCTATGCGTAGTTCTCTATTGCACGAGTAGAACACAAATTTGTTGTGGGCGTAGATCTTGTCAACTTGCTTGCCGCTACTAGTCTTATTTTGCTTGAGCGGTATTGTGGGATGAAGCGGCCCGGACCGACCTTACACGTACGCTTACGTGAGACAGGTTCCACCGACTGACATGCACTAGTTGCATAAGGTGGCTAGCGGGTGCCTGTCTCTCCCACTTAAGTTGGAGCGGATTCGATGAAAAGGGTCCTTATGAAGGGTAAATAGAAGTTGACAAAAAAATCACGTTGTGGTTATTCGTAGGTAAGAAAAAGTTCTTGCTAGAACCCAATTGCAGCCACGTAAAAGATGCAACAACAATTAGAGGACATCTAACTTGTTTTTGCAGCAATTGTCTTGTGATGTGATATGGACAGAAGTTGTGATGAATGAGGAATGATATATTGTGATGTATGAGATCATGTTCTTGTAATAGGAATCACGACTTGCATGTCGATGAGTATGACAACCGGCAGGAGCCATAGGAGTTGTGTTTATTTTTGTATGACCTGCGTGTCATTGAAGAACGCCATGTAAATTACTTTACTTTATTGCTAAACGCGTTAGCCATAGAAGTAGAAATAGTCGTTGGCGTGACAACTTCATGAAGACACAATGATGGAGATCATGATGATGGAGATCATGGTGTCATGCCGGTGACGAAGATGATCATGGAGCCCCGAAGATGGAGATCAAAGGAGCTATATGATATTGGCCATATCATGTCACTACTATATAATTGCATGTGATGTTTATTATGATTATGCATCTTGTTTACTTAGAACAGCGGTAGTAAATAAGATGATCCCTTATAATAATTTCAAGAAAGTGTTCCCCCTAACTGTGCACCGTTGCTAAAGTTCGTCGTTTCGAAGCACTACGTGATGATCGGGTGTGATAGATCCTTACGTTCACATACAACGGGTGTAAGACAGTTTTACACATGCAAAACACTTAGGGTTAACTTGACGAGCCTAGCATGTACAGACATGGCCTCGGAACACAAGAGACCGAAAGGTCGAACATGAGTCGTATGGAAGATACGATCAACATGGAGATGTTCACCGATGATGACTAGTCCGTCTCACATGATGATCGGACACGGCCTAGTCGACTGGATCGTGTAACACTTAGATGACTAAAGGGATGTCTAATCTGAGGGGGAGTTCATTAAATAATTTGATTAGATGAACTTAATTATCATGAACTTAGTCTAAAATCTTTTAAAAAAATATGTCTTGTAGATCAAATGGCCAACGCTCATGTCAACATGAACTTCAACGCGTTCCTAGAGAAAACCAAGTTGAAAGATGATGGCAGCAACTATACGTACTGGGTCTGGAACTTGAGGATCATCCTCATAGCTGCCAAGAAAGCATATGTCCTAGAAGGACCGCTAGGTGAAGCACCCATCCCAGAGAACCAAGACGTTATGAACGCTTGGCAGTCACGTGCTGATGATTACTCCCTCGTTCAGTGCGGCATGCTTTACAGCTTAGAACCGGGGCTCCAAAAGCGTTTTGAGCAACACGAAGCATATGAGATGTTCGAGGAGCTGAAAATGGTTTTTCAAGCTCATGCCCGGGTCGAGAGATATGAAGTCTCCGACAAGTTCTATAGTTGTAAGATGGAGGAAAACAGTTCTGTTAGTGAGCACATACTCAAAACGTCTGGGTTGCACAACCGCCTGTCCCAGCTGGAGATCAACCTCTCGGACGAGGCAGTCATTGACAAAATCCTTTAGTCGCTCCCACCGATCTACAAGAGCTTTGTGATGAAGTACAATATGCAGGGGATGGTGAAGACCATTCCTAAAGTATTTTCAATGATGAAGTCAGCAGAGGTTGAAATCAAGAAAGAACATCAAGTGTTGATGGTCAATAAGACCACTAAGTTCAAGAAGGGCAAGGGTAAGAGGAACTTCAAAAAGGACGGCAAAGATGTTGCCACGCCCGGTAAGCCAGTTGCCGGGAAGAAGTCAAAGAATGGACCCAAGCCTGAGACTGAGTGCTTTTATTGCAAAGGGAAGGGTCAGTGGAAGCGGAACTGCCCCAAATACTTAGCGGACAAGAAGGCCTGCAACACTAAAGTTATATTTGATATACATGTAATTGATGTGTACCTTACCAGTGCTCATAGTAACTCCTGGGTATTTGATACCGGTGCCGTTGCTCATATTTGTAACTCACAGCAGGAGCTGCGGAATAAGTGGAGACTGGCGAAGGATGAGGTGACGATGCACGTCGGGAATGGTTCCAAGGTCGATGAGATCCCGTCGGCACGCTACCTCTACATTTACCCACGGGATTAGTTATGAACCTCAATAATTGTTATTTAGTGCCAAGTTTGAGCATGAACATTGTATCTGGATCTCGTTTAATACGAGATGGCTACTCATTTAAATCCGAGAATAATGGTTGTTCTATTTATATGAGAGATATGTTTTATGGTCATGCCCCGATGGTCAATGGTTTATTCTTAATGAATCTCGAACGTAATGTTACACATATTCATAATGTGAATACCAAAAGATGTAAAGTTGATAACGATAGTCCATACTTGTGGCACTGCCGCCTTGGTCACATTGGTGTCAAGCGCATGAAGAAGCTCCATGCTGATGGACTTTTAGAGTCTCTCGATTATGAATCATTTGACACATGCGAACCATGCCTCATGGGCAAAATGACCAAGACTCCGTTCTCCGGAACAATGGAGCGAGCAACCAACTTATTGGACATCATACATACTGATGTGTGTGGTCCAATGAGCGTTGAGGCTCGCGGAGGATATCGTTATGTTCTCACTCTCACTGATGACTTGAGTAGATATGGGTATGTCTACTTGATGAAACACAAGTCTGAGACCTTTGAAAAGTTCAAGGAATTTCAGAATGAAGTAGAGAATCAACGTGACCGAAAGATAAAATTCTTACGATCGGATCGTGGAGGAGAATATTTAAGTCACGAATTTGGTACGCACTTAAGGAAATGTGGAATCGTTTCACAACTCACGCCGCCTGGAACACCTCAGCATAATGGTGTGTCCGAACGTCGTAATCGCACTCTATTGGATATGGTGCGGTCTATGATGTCTCTTACCGATTTACCACTATCATTTTGGGGATACACTCTAGAGACAGCTACATTCACTTTAAATAGGGCTCTGTCTAAATCCGTTGAGACGACACCGTATGAATTATGGTTTGGGAAGAAACCTAAGCTGTCGTTTCTAAAAGTTTGGGGATGCGATGCTTATGTCAAGAAACTTCAACCTGAAAAGCTCGAACCCAAGTCCGAAAAATGCGTCTTCATAGGATACCCCAAGGAAACCATTGGGTATACCTTCTACTTAAGATCCGAGGGCAAGATCTTTGTTGCCAAGAACGGATCCTTTCTGGAAAAAGAGTTTCTCTCGAAAGAAGTAAGTGGGAGGAAAGTAGAACTCGATGAAGTACTACCTCTTGAACTGGAAAGTAGTGCAGCTCAGGAAAATGTTCCTGTGGTGCCTACACCAACTGGAGAGGAAATCAATGATAATGATCAAGGTACTTCGGATCAAGTTGCTACTGAACTTCGTAGGTCCACAAGGACACGTTCCACACCAGAGTGGTATGGCAACCCTGTCCTGGAAATCATGTTGTTAGACAACGGTGAACCTTCGAACTATGAAGAAGCGATGGCGGGCCCAGATTCCAACAAATGGCTTGAAGCCATGCAATCCGAGATAGAATCCATGTATGAAAACAAAGTATGGACTTTGACAGACTTGCTCGATGATCGGCAAGCGATAGAAAACAAATGGATCTTTAAGAAGAAGACGGACGCGGATGGTAATATTACCATCTATAAAGCTTGACTGGTCGCTAAGGGTTATCGGCAAGTTCAAGGGGTTGACTACGATGAGACTTTCTCTCCCGTAGCAAAGCTGAAGTCTGTCCAAATCATATTAGCAATTGCCGCATACTATGATTATGAGATATGGCAGATGGACGTCAAAATGGCATTCCTTAACGGACATCTTAAGGAAGAACTGTATATGATGCAGCCGGAAGGTTTTGTCGATCCTAAGAATGCTAACAAAGTATGCAAGCTCCAGCGATCCATTTATGGGCTGGTGCAAGCATCGCAGAGTTGGAACATTCGCTTTGATGAGATGATCAAAGCGTTTGGGTTTATGCAGACTTATGGAGAAGCCTGCGTTTACAAGAAAGTGAGTGGGAGCTCTGTAGCATTTCTCATATTATATGTAGATGACATACTTTTGATGGGAAATGATATAGAACTTTTGGACATCATTAAGGCCTACTTGAATAAGTATTTTTCAATGAAGGACCTTGGAGAAGCTGCTTACATATTAGGCATAAAGATCTATAGGGATAGATCGAGACGCCTCATAGGTCTTTTACAAAGCACATACCTTGATAAGATTTTGAAGAAGTTCAAAATGGATCAGTCCAAGAAAGGGTTCTTGCCTATACTGCAAGGTGTGAAGTTGAGCTCGGTTCAATGCCCGACCACGGCAAAAGATAAAGAAGAGATGAGTGTCATCCCCTATGCCTCAGCCATAGGATCTATTATGTATGCCATGCTGTGTACCAGACCTGATGTAAACCTTGCCGTAAGTTTGGTAGGAAGGTACCAAAGTAATCCCGGCAAGGAACACTGGACAGCAGTCAAGAATATCCTGAAGTACCTGAAAAGGACAAGGACATGTTTCTCATTTATGGAGGTGACGAAGAGCTCGTCGTAAAGGGTTACGTCGACGCTAGCTTCGACACAGATCTGGATGACTCTAAGTCACAAACCGGATACGTGTATATGTTGAATGGTGGAGCAGTAAGCTGGTGCAGCTGCAAGCAGAGTGTCGTGGCGGGATCTACATGTGAAGCGGAGTACATGGCAGCCTCGGAGGCAGCGCATGAAGCAATTTGGGTGAAGGAGTTCATCACCGACCTAGGAGTCATACCCAATGCGTCGGGGCCGATCAAACTCTTCTGTGACAACACTGGAGCTATTGCCCTTGCCAAGGAGCCCAGGTTTCACAAGAAGACAAGGCACATCAAGCGTCGTTTCAACTCCATCCATGAAAATTTTCAAGATGGAGATATAGATATTTGCAAAGTACATACGGATCTGAATGTCGCAGATCCATTGACTAAACCTCTTTCGCGAGCAAAACATGATCAACACCAGAACTCTATCGGTGTTCAATTCATCACAATGTAACTAGATTATTGACTCTAGTGCAAGTGGGAGACTGTTGGAAATATGCCCTAGAGGCAATAATAAAATAATTATTATTATATTTCCTTGTTCGTGATAATTGTCTTTATTCATGCTATAATTGTATTATCCGAAAATCGTAATACACGTGTGAATACATAGACCATAATATGTCCCTAGTAAGCCTCTAGTTGACTGGCTCGTTGATCAACAGATAGTCATGGTTTCCTGACTATGGACATTAGATGCCGTTGATAACGGGATCACATCATTAGGAGAATGATGTGATGGACAAGACCCAATCCTAAGCATAGCACAAGATCGTGTAGTTCGTTTTGCTAGAGCTTTTCCAATGTCAAGTATCTTTTCTTTAGACCATGAGATCGTGTAACTCCCGGATACCATAGGAGTGCTTTGGGTGTACCAAACGTCACAACGTAACTGGGTGACTATAAAGGTGCACTACAGGTATCTCCGAAAGTGTCTGTTGGGTTGACACGGATCGAGACTGGGATTTGTCACTCCGTTTGACGGCGAGGTATCTCTGGGCCCACTCGGTAATGCATCATCATAATGAGCTCAAAGTGACCAAGTGTCTAGTCACGGGATCATGCATTATGGTACGAGTAAAGTGACTTGCCGGTAACGAGACTGAACGAGGTATTGGGATACCGACGATCGAGTCTCGGGCAAGTAACGTACCGATTGACAAAGGGAATTGTATACGGGGTTGCTTGAATCCTCGACGTCGTGGTTCATCCGATGAGATCATCGAGGAGTATGTGGGAGCCAACATGGGTATCCAGATGCCGCTGTTGGTTATTGACCGGAGAGCCGTCTCAGTCATGTCTGCATGTCTCCTGAACCCGTAGGGTCTACACACTTAAGGTTCGGTGATGCTAGGGTTTTATGAATATGAGTATGCAGCAAACCAAAAGTTGTTCAGAGTCCCGGATGAGATCCCGGACGTCACGAGGAGTTCCAGAATGGTCCGGAGGTAAAGAATTATATATAGGAAGTGCTGTTTCGGCCATCGGGAAAGTTTCGGGGTCACCCGGTATTGTACCGGGACCACCGGAAGGGTCCCGGGGGTCCACCGGGTGGGGCCACCTATCCCGGAGGGCCCCATGGGCTGAAGTGGGAGGGGAACCAGCCCCTAGTGGGCTGGTGCGCCCCCCCTTGGCCCCCCCTGCGCCTAGGGTTGGAAACCCTAGGGTGGGGGGCGCACCACTTGCCTTGGGGGGCACTCCACCCCCCTGGCCGCCGCTCCCTTGGGAGATTCCCATCTCCAGTGCCGGCGCCCCCCTGGGGGCCTATATAAAGGAGGGCGGAGGGAGGGCAGCCGCACCCTGAGTCTTGGCGCCTCCCTCCCCCTGCTACACCTTTTCCTTCTCCCACAGTTGCTTGGCGAAGCCCTGCCGGAGTCCTGCTGCATCCACCACCACGCCGTCGTGCTGCTGGATCTTCATCAACCTCTCCTTCCCCCTTGCTGGATCAAGAAGGAGGAGACGTCATCCACTCTGTTTGTGTGTTGAACGCGGAGGTGCTGTCCGTTCGGCACTTGGTCATCGGTGATTTGGATCACGGCGAGTACGACTCCATCATCCCCGTTCTCTTGAACGCTTCCGCTCGCGATCTACAAAGGTATGTAGATGCACTCCTATCACTCGTTGCTTAGATGAACTCATATATGGATCTTGGTGAAACCGTAGGGAATTTTTTATTTTCTGCAATGTTCCCCAACATTACAATCATTTTATAACAACTTTATATCATTTTTCGGGACTAACCTATTGACCCAGTGCCCAGTGCCAATTGATGTTTTTTGTTTGTTTTTTACATCGCGGGAAATCAATATCAAAAGGAGTCCAAGCACCACAAAACTTTTTGTGGATTTTTATGGACCAGGAGATATCCAATGGGCCAGAGCAGCACCTACGGGGTGCCCCGAGGGGGCACAACCCACCTAGGCGCGCCCCGGCAAGTTGTGCCCACCTCGGTGGCCTGTTGGACCCCCTCTTCACCCTATAAATCATCAAATATCCCAAAAACCCTGGCAGAGAACTTAGATCAGAAGTTCCACCATCGTAAGCCTTTGTAGTCACGAGAAACCAATCTAGACCCCGTTCCGGCACCCTGCCGGAGGGGAGAATCATCGCCGGTAGCCATCTTCATCATCCCGCGGCCACCACGATGAGGAGGGAATAGTCCACCCTCGGGGCTGAGGGTTTATACTAGTAGCTACGTGTTTAATCTCTCTTTCTCTCTCTCTCTCTCGCTCTGTCTCTCTGTGTCTGTCTGTCTCTCGTGATCTTGAGATGTCATGATCTTGACATATCGTGGGCTTTGTTAACATAGATGGATCATATGATGTTTCTCCTCTCTCTACTCTTATTGTGATGAATTGAATCTTTACCCTTTGAATTTTTGTCTTGTCGGATTGAATGTTCAGATATGAGAACACATGATGTATGTCTTGGGGTATGAATACTTGAGGTGACAATGGGGTATCATATTGTTTCACTTGATGTATGTTGTGGCACTCAACTTGTGGATTCCCGAGGTGACATTGGGGTAATCTATGCATAGGGGTTGATGCACATTTTTATTATCTTTTCTCCGATAGAATCTTTGGGGTCTCCTTGCAGTTCTTTGTGTGGATTGAATAATATGATCATGAAGTTGTTTGATGCATATCGTAGAATTAACTCAAGGATACTTGTGGTGACATTGGAGTATCTAGGTGACATTAGAGTTTGTTGATGTGTGTCATATGGTGTTATTTTAGTACGGACTCTCGGTTAGATTGATCGAAAAGAATAGCTTTGTGTTATTTTAGTACGAACTCTAGGATAGATTGATCAGAAACAATAGCTTTAAGGTGGTTTCTGAAGGAAATATGCCCTAGAGGCAATAATAAAGTTGTTATTTATATTTCCTTATATCATGAGAAATGTTTATTATTCATGCTAGAATTGTGTTAACCGAAACTTAGTACATATGTGAATACATAGACAAAAACAAAGTGTCCCTAGTATGCTTCTACTTGACTAGCTCGTTAATCAAAGATGGTTATGTTTCCTGACCATAGACATGTGTTGTCATTTGATGAACGGGATCACATCATTAGGAGAATGTTGTGATGGACATGACCCATCCGTTAGCTTAGCATTATGATCGTTACAGTTTCATTGCTACTGCTCTCTTCATGACTTATACATGTTCCTCAGATTATGAGATTATGCAACTCCCGAATACTGGAGGAACACTTTGTGTGCTACCAAACATCACAACGTAATGGGTGATTATAAAGGTGCTCTACAGGTGTCTCCGAAGGTGCTTGTTGGGTTGGCATAGATCAAGATTAGGATTTGTCACTCTGTGTTTCGGAGAGGTATCTTTGGGTCCTCTCGGTTATAATCACTACAAGCCTTGCAAGCATTGTGACTAATGAGTTAGTTGCGGGATGAAGTATTACGGAACGAGTAAAGAGACTTGCTGGTAATGAGATTGAACTAGGTATGATGATACCGACGATCGAATCTCGGGCAAGTAACATACCGATGACAAAGGGAACAACATATGTTGTTATGCGGTTTGACCGATAAAGATCTTCGTAGAATATGTAGGAGCCAATATGAGCATCCAGGTTTCGATATTGGTTATTGACCGGTGATGAGTCTCGGTCATGTCTACATAGTTCTCGAACCCGTAGGGTCCGCACGCTTAATGTTCGATGACGATTTGTATTATGAGTTATGTGATTTGATGACTGAAGTTTGTTCAGAGTCCCGGATGAGATCACGGACGTGACGAGGAGTCTCGAAATGGTTGAGACATAAAGATCAATATATTGGAAGGCTATATTCGAACATCGGAAAGGTTTCGAGTGATTCAGGTATTTTTAGGAGTACCGGAGAGTTACGGGAATTTGCCGGGGGAAGTAATGGGCCTTAATGGGCCATACGGAAAAGGATAGAAGGGCCTCAAGGGGTGGCCGCGCCCCCCCATGGGCTGGTCCGAATTGGACTAGGAGGGGGCGGCGCCCCCTCCTTCCTTCTCCCCTCTTCCTCCTTCCCTCCTTCTCCTACTAGGAATATGAAAGAGGAGGGGAATCCTACTTGGACTGGGGAGTCCTAGTAGGATTCCCCACACCTGGCGCGGCCTCCCTTGGGCCGGCCACCTCTTCCCTCCCCTCCTTTATATACGTGGCCAGGGGGTGATACGTCTCCGTCGTATCTATAATTTTTGATTGTTCCATGCCAATATTATTCACCTTCATATACTTTTTGGCAACTTTTTATATTATTTTTGGGACTAACATATTGATCCAGTGCCCAGTGCCAGTTCCTATCTGTTGCATGTTTATTTGTTTCACAGAAACCCAATATCAAACGGAGTCCAGACGAAAAAAAACAGATGGAGATTTTTTTGGAATATTTATGATTTTCTGGAAGTAAAATCAACGCGAAACGGTATACGAGGTGGGCACGAGGTAGGGGGCGCGCCCTACCCCCCCAGGTGCGCCCCTGACCCTCGTGAGCCCACCGTAAGGCGGTTGACACTCTCCTTCTGGCGCAAGAAAACTAATTTTATGAGAAAGATCTGGGTGAAAGATTCACCCCACTCGGAGTTACGGATCTCCGGATATAAAGGAAACAGTGAAGGGGTAGAATCAGCCAATGGAGGGAACGCAGAAACAGAGAGATAGATCCAATATCGGAGGGGCTCTCGCCCCTCCCAAGCCATGGGAGCCAAGGACCAGAGGGGAAACCCTTCTCCCATCTAGGGAGAAGGTCAAGGAAGAAGAAGAAGAAGGGGGGCCCTCTCCCCCTTGCTTCCGGTGGCGCCGGAACGCCGCCGGGGGCCATCATCATCACCGCAATCTTCACCAACACCTCCGCCATCTTCACCAACATCTCCATCACTTTCCCCCTTCTATATACAGCGGTCCACTCTCCCGCAACCCGCTGTACCCTCTACTTGAACATGGTGCTTTATGCTTCATATTATTTTCCAATGATGTGTTGCCATCCTATGATGTCTGGGTAGATTTCTATTGTCCTATCGGTGATTGATGAATTGCTATGATTGGTTTGAGTTGCATGTTTTATTATTGGTGCTGTCCTATTGTGCCCTCTGTGTCACGCAAGCGTGAGGGATTCCTGCTGTAGGGTTTGCAATATGTTTATGATTTGCTTATGGTGGGTGGCATGAGTGACAGAAGCACATACCCGAGTAAGTAGGTTGTTTGCGTATGGGATAAAGGGGACTTGATACTTTAATGCTATGGTTGGGTTTTACCTTAATGAATCTTTAGTAGTTGCGGATGCTTGCTAGAGTTCCAATCATAAGTGCATATGATCCAAGTAGAGAAAGTATGTTAGCTTATGCCTCTCCCTCAAATAGAATTGCAATAGTGATTATCGGTCTAGTAACGTAGTCAGTTGCCTAGGGACAATTCCACAACTCCTACCACCACTTTTCCACACTCGCTATATTTACTCTTTATTTCTTATTTATCTTAACAGCCCCTAGTTTATGTTTACTTGTTCTTTATTATCTTGCAAACCTACCCTGTCACACCTACAAAGTACTTCTAGTTTCATACTTGTTCTAGGTAAAGCAAACGTCAAGCGTGCGTAGAGTTGTATCAGTGGTCGATAGAACTTGAGGGAATATTTATTCTACCTTTAGCTCCTCGTTGGGTTCGACACTCTTACTTATCGAAAACTGTTGCGATCCCCTATACTTGTGGGTTATCAAGACCTTTTTATGGCGCCGTTGCCGGGGAGTCATAGCGTGGGGTGAATATTCTTGTGTGTGCTTGTTTGCTTTATCACTAAGTAATTTTTATTTTCTGTTCTTAGTTGTTGTCTATCTTTAGTTATGGATATGGAACGCAAAATACCAAAAAAATTAGCTGTACTTGCTACTCATGACGATGGGGTAACTCCTAAAACCCTCGATTCTCATTATGCGAGAGATATTATATACTACTTTGATAAGCCTGAGAAAACCCCATTCAACTTTATAATGGGAGACACGTTGGATCAACGTGAATACTTTAGGGATTATCGCTCGACACAAAAAGGGAAACTATTATGGGATCAATTTGTTATGTTGCGTTGGTATGCCTGGAATCTATGCATGAGATATGATATTACTTGTTGCTCTAGGATGGAGGCTCCACACCTCCCCTTTTCATGCAAATTTAGCGATAATGAAACCTTAGCTTCTTATGCTAATGGTATATATGATTACTATGATGTGGAACAAATAGAAGAATTTGTTGCTTTTAAGGTTGCCTATGATATTGAAGCTTTGTTTGAAAAGTATGAAGCTTTTGATGATGATGGTTATAGGCCAGAAAATCTTGCTATACTTGGATATTGCTATGAAAATTATGAATACAATTACTATATTAATGCTTTTATGAAGAAAGTCAACGCTGTCCAAGAAGAGACTAATATTTTGCAGGAAGCTATGGAAGAAGAAATTGATGAAATTGTGAGCTCATTGGATGAAAAAGATGATGAGGAGAGCGAATAACAAAAGGAGGAAGAGCGGATTGATCACCCTTTCCCACCTTCTAATGAGAGTAACTCTTCAACTCATACATTGTTTAATTCCCCTTCGTGCTTACCGAAGGATGATTGCTATAAGGATTGCTATGATGATTGTTATGATCCTGTTGATTCTCTTGAAATATCCCTTTTTGATGATGCTTGCTATGCTTATGGCCAAGATGCCAATATGAGTTATGCTTATGGAGATGAACTTGCTATAGTTCCTTATGTTAAACATGAAATTGTTGCTATTGCACCCACGCATGATAGTCCTATTATCTTTTTGAATTCTCCCGAATATACTATATCGGAGAAGTTTGCCCTTATTAAGGATTATATTGATGGGTTGCCATTTACCATTGCACATGATGATTTTGATGAATATAATATGCATGTGCTTGCTGCTCCTACTTGCAATTATTATAAGAGAGGAACTATATCTCTGCCTCTTTATGTTTCCAACACGATAGAATTGCAAGAACCTGCTTATACTATGCAGTGGCCTTTACCTGGTGTGCATGAATTGTTCTTTTATAACATGCCGATGCATAGGAAGAGAGTTAGACTTCGTCATTGCTTTATATATATTACTTTGTGCTCACTACTAAATTACAAAACATTGTTAATTAAAATTGGCTTTGATATACCTTGGGATCCGGGTGGATCCATTACTTGAGCACTAAATGCCTAGCTTAATGGCTTTAAAGAAAGCGCTGCCAGGGAGACAACCCGGAAGTTTTAGAGAGTCATTTATTTCTGTTGAGTGCTTTCATATAGTTTAAAAACAAAAAAAATAAAGAGGGGAACCTAAAAACTTTTCAAAAAGGAAAGTGAAAGTGAGAGAGACAAGCATTGTTGAAGTGGGAGAGCTCCTTGAACTTTGTTCATGCTCACGGAAACTTTGTGAATCTTGATTACAGAAACTTTTCAACAAAAATAATTATCCCCTTGTACAATTCCATTGTATTATAAAAATAATGTGCCAAGGTTTGCCTTTAGGATGTTTACAATGCTTGTTGGTTTGTACGGTGCAGGACAGAAACTTTGGTTGTAGTGTGCGATTTTACATTTTTAACTGGAACGTCAATTGGTTCTGATTCCTTTTGCACTGTCTTGCTATACAACTTGTTTATTTTTACTAATTTTGGTAGAATTGTTGGGGTAGCAGAAGTATAGTGGATGTTCAGATTGCTACAGACTGTTCTGTTTTTGACAGATTCTGTTTTTGATGCATAGTTTGCTTGTTTTGATGAATCTATCAATTTATATTAGTGGAATAAGCCATGGAAAAGTTATGTTAAAGTAGACACAATTCAAAAATAAAATATGAATTGGTTTGCAACAGTACTTAGAGTGGTGATTTGCTTTATTATACTAACGGATCTTACCGAGTTTTCTGTTGAAGTTTTATGTGGATGTAGTGTCAAATCGAGGATGTTTCGATGTGAGAAGAAGGAAGAGAGGCAAGAGCTCAAGCTTGGGTATGCCCGAGGCACCCCAAGTAAATATTCAAGGAGACTCAAGCGTCTAAGCTTGGGGATGCTGGGGAGGCATCCCCTCTTTCTTCAACAAGTATCGGTATGTTTTCGAATTTGTTTCGTTTATGCATTATGTGCAAGTCTTGGAGCGTCTTTTGCAATTAGGTTTTTATTTTATGCACCATGCTGGTATGAGATAGTCCTTGGTTGATTTATAGAATGCTCATTGTACTTCACTTAAATCTTTTGAGTATGGCTTTATAGAATGCTTCATGTGCTTCACTTATATCATTTGAAGTTTGGATTGCCTGTTTCTCTTCACTTAGACAACCGCCATTTGTAGAATGCTCTTTTGCTTCACTTATATTTGTTAGAGCGTGGCACATCTTTTGTAGAAATAATTAAACTCTCTTGCTTCACTTATATCTGTTTAGAGAGATGATAGGAACTGGTCATTCACATGGTTAGTCATAAAATCCTACATAAACTTGTAGATCGCTGAATATGATATGTTTGATTCCTTGCAATAGTTTTGCGATATAAAGATGGTGATATTAGAGTTATGCTAGTGGGTGGTTGTGGATTGTAGAGACACTTGTGTTGAGGTTTGCAAGTCCCGTAGCATGCACGTATGGTAATCTTGTGTGACAAATTTGAAGCATGGGGTGTTTCTTTGATTGTCTTCCTTATGAGTGGCAGTCGGGGACGAGCGATGGTCTTTTCCTACTAATCTATCCCCCTAGGGGCATGCGTAGTAGTACTTTGCTCCGAGGGATAATAAACTTTTGCAATAAGTATATGAGTTCTTTATGACTAATGTGACTCCATGGATTATACGCACTTTTACCTTTCCATCATTGCTAGCCTCTTCGGTACCATGCATTGCCCTTTCTCACCTCGAGAGTTGGTGCAAACTTCGCCGGTGCATCCAAACCCCCGTGATACGATACACTCTATCACACATAAGCCTCATTATATCTTCCTCAAAACAACCACCATACCTACCTATCATGGCATTTCCATAGCCATTCCGAGATATATTGCCATGCAACTTTCATCATCATCATATACTTGACTTGAGCATCTATTGTCATATTGCTTTGCATGATCGTAAGATAGCTAGCATGATGTTTTCATGTTTTGATGTCATTGCTATGCTAGATCATTGCACATCCCGGTACACCGCCGGAAGCATTCATATAGAGTCATATTTTTGTTCCAGTATCGAGTTGTAATATCGAGTTGTAAGTAAATAAAAGTGTGATGATCATCATTATAGAACATTGCCCCATAAAAAAGGAAAGGCCAAAGAATCCTAAATAAAAAAAGGGGGCCAAAGAAGCCCACCAAAAAAAAAGAAAAGAAAAGAAAAGGGGCAATGTTACTATCTCTTTTTCCACACTTGTGCTTCAAAGTAGCACCATGTTCTTCATGTAGTGAGTCTCATATCTTGTGCTTCAAAGTAGCACCATGTTCTTCATATAGATTGTCTCCTATGTTGTCACTTTCATATACTAGTGGGAATTTTCATTTTAGAACTTGGCTTGTATATTCCAATGATGGGTGAGGGAGTCCCGGATTAGGGGGTGTCCGGATAGCCGAACTATCATCATCGGCCGGACTCCAAGACTATGAAGATACAAGATTGAAGACTTCGTCCCGTGTCCGGATGGGACTTTCCTTGGCGTGGAAGGCAAGCTTGGCGATACGGATATGTAGATCTCCTACCATTGTAACCAACTCTGTGTAACCCTAGCCCTCTCCGGTGTCTATATAAACCGGATGGTTTTAGTCCGTGGGACATAACGACAATCATACCATAGGCTAGCTTCTAGGGTTTAGCCTCCTTGATCTCGTGGTAGATCTACTCTTGTAATACCCACATCATCAATATCAATCAAGCAGGACGTAGGGTTTTACCTCCATCAAGAGGGCCCGAACCTAGGTAAAACATCGTGTCCCTTGTCTCCTGTTACCATCCGCCTAGACACACAGTTCGGGACCCCCTACCCGAGATCCGCCGGTTTTGACACCGACATTGGTGCTTTCATTGAGAGTTCCTCTGTGCCGTCGCAATCAGGAAGGATGCCTCTTCCCGTCTTTAAAGACGGTACCATTTCCAAAGGAGCTTTGGCCGCCGGTCAAGCTATCCGGCTAGGTGGTTTTCTTATGACCGCCTGTTCGGCCACCGCTTCGACGATGACCTCTCGGGTCATCAAAAGCGATCTTCGCGTCAACTCGGAATTTACCGAGCAGCTGGATCCGATGGAGCTCTCTTCCATAAACGAGCTCTTTGATCGCATCACCGCCCTGGGAGTCGCTATAGACTACGATCAGATTGGGCTTAAAACCGATCTGAGAGAAATTAACTCTCCCGAGGCTACCCACCACGTTGCTGGGGTAGAAGAACAACGCGGTGACTCTTCTTCTATGTTAAAAACCAGTTATGTCTGGATTCCCGATCCCTCCATGCCGGATTCCCGCGAAGGGACGGACGTCAATCGAGTACTGAACCTAAAGTCAGGCAGCGGACTAGATTCGTTGGACGACGTCCAGCAATCCAAGCTTCCAAATCCGGAAACTCCTCGGCCTTTGAGCCTCAGATAGGGCGCGGTTCCGAATTTAATTCCACCCGCCCACCCAAACACAAGCGATCTATCTCAAATACGGCAAGAGCCCGATGAGACAGTACATCATTACTGGGCCAGATTCCTCCTGGTTATGGACAGGATAAAGGATTGCCGTGAGGAAAGCGCAATCTTAATTTTCTGCAACAATTGCACGGACAAGGGAATCCTCAACACCATAAGTCATCGTGAAATTACATGCTTCGCTGATTTGGCGTCCATAGTATGAAAGTACTGTGAGATGGAAAGCGCCTGGAAAACCGAAATTAATTTTGTTGATAATCCGGCCCTGAATACAGCCCCAGTCCGAAATAAAAGGGTGCACCATCGCCATGCACCTGGGTTAAATACCAAAAAGCAAAAACCCTTCATAGGGCATGGAACCGTACTGGAGGGATGGCTCAATGGACCCGACAAAATTCATAGCACAGAGGGCGCCACTCCAACTCATAGCCTTAGAGCATGTTGGATACTACGGCAGGTGGCCAAAAGTGGCGAAGGTCTTCTAGCCCCGGAGAACCAGCCCAATAGTACCAGTGCGGTATTAACAGTCTTCGAGACTTTGGCATCAAATAATATGCGGAAACGAACAATCCGCAGCCTCGCCGAAGTCTACCAAGTAGCAACAACAAATCCATGGAGCGACACGGCTATCACCTTCAATGCCAGCGACGAACCTAAATTCCGAACAGCCCGAGCACCAGCCGCATTAGTCCTCAGTCCAATAGTGGACGGCTTTCGTCTTACAAAGGTACTCATGGATGGCGGCAGCGAATAAAACCTCATCTACGAGGAAACCCTCCAAAAGATGGAAATAGACTGGAGCCGCATTGAGCGAAGCAGCACAACCTTCAGAGGAATAATCCCTAGTCGGGAAGTACGCTGCACAGGAAAAATCACACTAGATGTGGTGTTCGGCTCGCCGGACAACTATAGGTCCGAGGAAGTCATGTTCCAAGTGGCCCCGTTCAGCAGCGAATATCACGCTCTATTAGGGCGAGAGGCATTCACAATTTTCCAAGCCGTACCCCATTATGGGTACATGGAGCTTAAAATGCCCGGGCCCAATGGAATCATCACTCTGGTCAGTGATCCGGACATAGCACTCCGCGCTGAAAATAAGGCAGCTGCACTAGCCCTAGAGGCACTATCCGAAGCCCTAGCGGCAGAGGAACTCACCGCACTGCGCTCCACGGTGAATAAGGACGATGTGATACTCGATAAGAGATCTAAGCCCACCTCTTTTAAACCAGTAGACGAAATAGTCAAATTTCAGGTCCATCCAACGGACCCCACAAAGACGGCCTCCATTGGGGCACAATTAAACCCTGATGTAGAAGCCGCACTACGAGAATTCCTTCGGGAAAATTGGGACATTTTTGCCTGGCACCCTTCAGATATGCCAGGAATCCCATGCAGGCTGGCAGAGCACATCCTAAATATCCTAAAAGGATTCAAGCCAGTCAAATAGGCTCTTCGACGATTTTCCGAACCCAAAAGACAGGCAATGGGAGAGGAGCTAGCCAAACTATTAGAAGCCGGATTCATCAGAGATATAAAACATCCGGACTGGCTAGCGAACCTGGTAATGGTAGCAAAAAAGGACAAATCCTGGCGCCTTTGTGTCAATTTTAAAGACCTTAACAAGGCCTGTCCAAAGGATCCTTCCCCCTTCCCCGCATCGACCAAATCATCGATGCTACCGCGGGGCACGATTCATTGTGTTTCCTCGACGCATACTCTGGATACCATCAAATCAAGATGGCGGAAACAGACCAGGCCGCAACGGCATTCATTACTCCATACGGACCATTCTGCTTCAACACAATGCCCTTCAAACTCAAAAACGCTGGCGCAACATATCAGCGCATGATTCAGACATGTCTGGCTACCCAGATCGGCAAAACAGTGGAGGCATACGTCGACGATGTGGTCGTCAAGACCAAACACGTCGAAACTCTAGTAGACGATTTGAGGCTCACATTTTACAAGCTCCGAGCATATGACATTAAGCTCAACCCAGAGAAATGCGTTTTCGGCGTACAAGCCGGAAAGCTCTTGGGCTTCATTGTATCCGGTAGAGGAATTGAAGCAAACCCAGCCAAGATCCGAGCTCTGTCACAATTGGATATCCCAAAAGACCTCAAACAAATACAAAAACTGACTGGATGCGTGGCGGCTCTAAGCCGCTTCATCTCCCGTTTGGGAGAAAAAGCATTGCCTCTCTACCGCCTCCTCCGACGCACCGAACACTTCGAGTGGACGGATGCTGCCACGGCCGGACTCAAAGAAATAAAGGCCATATTAGCATCAAATCCGGTCCTGGCCGCGCCCAACCTAGGAGAACCAATGTTATTATATATCACGGCAACACATCAAGTTGTCAGCGCAGCGCTCGTCGTCGAACGACAAACAAAAGGACACAAATTCCCTCTTCAAAAACCAGTGTACTACGTATCCACTGTCATAACTCCATGCAAGTCCCGGTATCCACATTATCAAAAGATAGCGTACGCGGTGTTCATGGCATCCCGGAAGCTGCGACACTACTTTCAAGAGTGCTCGATAACAGTGGCCTCCGAAGTACCTCTCAATGACATTATAAACAACCGTGACGCGACGGGCAGGATTGCAAAATGGGCCATTGAGCTCTTACCATTTGACATAACCTACAAACCAAGGCGAGCTATAAAGTCGCAAGTTTTGGCTGACTTCGTCACCGAATGGACCGAAGCCGAACTCCCTAAAGAGTACGGCGCATACTCCAATTGGATCATGCATTTAGATGGCTCCAAAATGTTGGCCGGCTTGGGGGCTGGCGTCGTATTGACGTCCCCAACCGGAGACACAGTCCAATACGTACTTCAGATAATGTACATGGACTCCAACAATGCAGCCGAATATGAGGCCCTTCTACACGGTCTCCGGATGGCAAACTCCATGGGTATCCAACGCCTAGAGGTGCGCGGGGATTCAAACCTCGCAATATCCCAAGTAAATGGAGACTTTGACGCCAAGGATCCGAAAATGGCAGCCTATCGTAACGCTGTCTTAAAATTGTCAGCTCGGTTCGAAGGACTCGAATTCCACCATGTAGCCCGGGATAACAACCAGGCAACAGACATGTTGGCGCGCATCGGCGCAAAATGCGACGCCGTACCTCCAAACATCTTCCTGGAGCGGCTCTTTAAGCCATCCGTATTATGGGAAGAGGAGTCCGGAAATAGCAACTCGGAACCAACCGCGCCACCCAACACAGAACATTCCGACACAGTCGGTGGCTCAGCCAATGAAATAACACCCTCAGCCCACGAAATAATGGCAGTAATTGCCCCGTGGACGGAACCATTCCTAGCCTACTTAACTAGGCAGGAACTTCCCGAAGACCAAAATGAGGCCCACTGCATAGTTCGGCGATCTAAAGCCTACAAGGTCCATGAGGGAGAACTTTATAAGAAAAGCATAACCGGAGTCCTTCAAAGGTGCATCTCCGAAGAGGAAGGGCGGAATATCCTGGCTTAAATTCACGCCGAACTCGGCGGGCACCACGCCGCAGCTCGGGCCCTTGTAGGCAAGGCCTTCCGTACAGGATTTTATTGGCCGACCACCCGGGCAGATGCTCATGACTTAGTCCAACGATGCGTCGGTTGCCAGCTCTTTGCTAATCAAAGCCACATGCCACCCACCGCCCTCAAAACTATACCCATCACCTGACCGTTCGCGGTCTGGGGGCTTGACATGGTTGGACCCCTTAAAGGGGGAACCCACAAGCAAAAATACCTATTGGTCATGGTGGACAAATTTACCAAATGGATAGAGGCCAAGCCAGTTAAAACGGCAGAATCCAGACCCGTGATAGACTTCATATCCGGGGTAGTACACCGTTATGGCGTCCCCCACAACATCATCACTGATAACGGCACGAATATCACGGCCGACGAGGTTAAACTCTGGTGCAAAAATATGGGCATCAGGCTCGACTACGCTTCAGTCTATCACCCCCAAACTAACGGTCAAGTCGAACGAGCAAATGGTCTAATCATGAGCGGCATCAAACCCAGATTAGTGCGGTCCCTCACGGAATCTAATACGCACTGGGTAGAGGATCTCGACTCCGTACTCTGGGGGCTGCGGACCACGCCGAACCGCACTACTGGATTCACACCATTTTTTATGGTGTACGGCACAGAGGCAGTTTTGCCCTGCGATATAATTCATGACTCACCTTGCGTGCGCATGTACGAAGAAAGAGAAGCCGAGTTGGATCGGCAGGACAGTTTGGACGCCTTAGAGGAGGAGCGGGACGTGGCAAAAGCTCGTTCCGCATTCTATCAGCAGCAGGCTCGAAGATATCAAAGCAGAGAAGTACGGGCCAAAACTTACAATGTTGGCGAACTAGTTCTACGCCTGCCGGACAAGAAAAAGGACAAACTTAAGCCCAAATGGGAAGGTCCCTTCATCATCGACCAAGTCCTGACCGGCGGAGCATACCGTCTACGTAACGCATCTGACAACCGACTCGAGCCAAACCCATGGAACGCAGCCCGTCTCTGAAGATTCTACGCCTAGCACCGGACTCAGAGTTCGTCTCCTTCCTCCGTCCACCTTTTATATTTTCGCTGTCTTTTGTTCCCCTCCTTCTTCCCCCTTTTTAGTAAAAGCCTTTGAGGGCTGATCTGCGCATTGTTCGCACACACTTGATGTGCTACTCGCACTCATTATACCTGGGGGCTTCTTTAACAGAACCTTATTTATACGGGCTTCATGCCCAACACATGTGTCATACTTCCGCATGTACCTTTTATTCACCATTATATGCATCGATATGACTTAAGTTTTGGCCAAGCTGGGTTGCCTGGCTCCTGTGCTTACCCCTACGTTCCCGATTGTTCAGCTAGGAGGTAAAGGGAGCACCTCTGCGGTTGTTACTGTCGGGTCAGCCGGATGTGTACCTCAGACTGGATGAAGCCGAAAGCTAGCGTTCTTAAGAGAATATTCGGTCGGTGACTTGAAAGATGATTTATTACTTATTTATTTATCTGCCCCCAAATGCTTTTTCTGCTCTCTTTGCAGTACGGACATGCACCTTAGGGCATGCCTCCCAGGGAAAGGAACCCCTAACGGAACTATTCTCCCTGGAAGATGTTTCTTACTAACCATGTAATATAACATAACTAGTTGGGCACTTGTCTGATAAAGCACTAATGACCCCTACGCCTGGTCTCCATGCATGCCCCAGTTTTTATATAACCGTTAGGGTATTCGGACACACTCCGGACTGTTGGGTCCTGAGGTTGAAGCAAAAAGGTCCGCAAAGACAAACGATCAACAATCTGGCTAGAAGGCATTTTACATGTCATTTTAAAATTACATCATCAAATTGACTGATTGAACTCTTCTTCAATCCCATCTAACAGGCTGTCTAGTTTACAGTCCCGTTGGGAATATTTCGCGGCCAACTCTACTTGGCCGTACATTAAGCTCACAGGGATATCCTTCCCATCGGGCCCCACAGGTCCGACCTCGGCCATGTGGTTTGGATCAGCCTTCGTGTACCGCGTCTTCACCATGGCCCAGGCCTCTCTGGTGCCTTGACGGCAGGCCGATATCTTCCACAGACGGAAGCGCTACCGTCTCCCTGAAGCTTCTCAGCAAGCCCTCCAAGACCCTCGGGTAGGGAGACGGACGGCCATAAGGCCTGAATGACGCCGCTCATCGCCTGCCGAATACGTTCGTGCAGTTGCAACAGCTCGGGAAGAAGGTCACCCGTGGAACCAGGCATTTCCTCCGCCGGACGACCCGTGAGCACACCTACAGACACATTTCTGTCAATCAACTTCCTCACCGAACTCTTCTTTTCAAAAGAGTTTGCTCAAGCACTTACTGTAAATGCCGCGACGAAGCTGCCAATTCTCCTTTACGGAGTCACACAGCTGGACCCGAACATCTTCTAGTTCTTCGCCCAGCTGGGTGTTGGCATCTTGGAGTTTGTTCCTCTCCTGCTGCACCCTCATAAGCACCTTCTCGCCGGCCTTCAGCTGGCGCATTAGATGTTGCTTGTCCGGTTCCAGTCCGGCACCCTCTGCAATATTATTGTCAGACTTACGCACATGCCGCACTTCATAAACTACTTATCTTTTCGAAGTATGTATTACCAGATGGGGTCTCTGTGGCTCCCCCTGCGGCGGCTAGCGCGGCCTCAAGTTGGGCCTTGCACTCTTGAAGCTCCTGGGATAGACATGTATTCTTCTCCGTAAGATCCTGCATAACAAATGATCCTTAAATCAGTTATTCTAACTACTATAAGTCTCGGGGGCTACTGGCATATATAACTATTAAAATTCCTCACCCGTATGTCTTTCACATACTGCTTCGTGGCTCTGGTTAGACCATCTCGAGCAGCACGGAGGTGCGCGTCTCCCGCATTAAAGGCATTCAGTGCCTCCGGAGAGAAACACGCGTCACGAAGAACCGTTCGGCGGCGCCTGTGATTCATGGCGCTCTCCACCTCAGATCTGGTGGCGGACAGCCTGTCGGCATCCTCCGTTGGAGGAGCATCCAGCTCATGCCTTGTGTTTGCCTCCCCTTCCGGACCACGCGTTGGAGCATGGCTGGCGGAGGCTTGATTGACAACCTCTCCGGACACTGTCCGGCGAGCGCTCTTTCTCCTGAAAAAATCATGAGCGTTAAAATGCCTCCCAGGAATCCTTCCCTTAAAAACGGCGGTGCGCTGTACCGTTGTTTCGATTCGTGCCACACTCCTCTTCCGCCTGCTGGGCCGAACTGACCCTTGTTGGTCAGCCGCTGCGGGTTCGGCTTCCCGCCTTAAAGGCGCCTCCTGCGGAGCACCGTTGGTATACGGTGGTCAGAAATGAGCATGGATCAAGTAATGGTGTCAGGACTCCGGCCGTAGTCACCTGGGAAGCCGGAGATAAACCGGGGTAGTCAGCCGTAATGGCGACTAGAGCATTGTCCATGCTAAGTTGGTGGAACACCCCGTCAATCAGCTCCACCTTTATGTCCGGATCCTCTTCGGAGGACGGATCAAGGGATCGTCCCGGATCCTTGGGCTGTGGAGTCAGGCTTTGTATGCCCTCCACGTCCCGGCGCAGCTCCTGCGTCAAAATCACAAAGTGAGACACTTGACTTTGGGAATATGGATCGGATAGATAAACGTCCGCTTACCCAGCTCCGAGGGTTATTCATGGAGAATCTATTCAATGGACTAGTGCGGAGGAAGTCCTCCTTCTCCCCCTTGTACAAGCCGGACAGGATCTTCACCAGATCGGCGGCCGATCCCGGCCCCTTGCGGCCATGACGGGTGGCGTCATCCTCCCCATTGAAATCCCACATGGGGTGGCCCCTATATTGGAGCGGCTGCACCCCTCGCATAATGCACGTGGCCATGACTCCAATCATGGTCAATCCGGAGTTGGCCAGTAACCTTATCCGGCCCATCAGATATTGGACGCTCCCATCATCTTCCCGTTGAGGGCTCCGCGGGCGCCAACTCAGGCATTTCTTCAAGGGAGCGTTGCTGAACTCTGGGAGGCCGATCCGAACTGGATCCGGCAAAGGGGCGTCTTCCATATAAAACCATGCCGAAGGCCAGTCTTCGGACGCCTTCTTCGGGGTTCCGGACAGATATCCGGTCGCGGCGATGCGCCATACTTCGGCTCCGCCCACTTGATATATCGACCCCTCGTGAGAACGGGGTACGAGGCAAAACAATCTCTTCCACAGCGCAAAATGGGGCTCGATGCCCAAGAACAACTCGCAAAGGGCTACAAAGCCCGCGATGTGCAGAATGGAGGCAGGTGTAAGGTGGTGAAGCTGGAGTCCATAGAACTCCAGGAGCCCCCAGAGAAACGGATGTATGGGAAATCCGAGTCCCCTTATTTGATAAGGGACGAAGCATACCCGCTCTCCTCTGGAGGGATTGGGGACGCTCTCCGCATGCTTTCCACCCTTGTAGGTGGCCAGTCTGGCTCGAACCGGAACCATGAAGGCTGGGGGAAGATATCCCTCTGCTTGGAGCATCACTAGCTCGCTATGCGGAACTGAACATCTCCTCCAATCTCCTGGCTGAGAGCTAGGAGCGCGAGAGGAGGAGCCGCGTCGACTATCCATGATGGAATGGATTTTTTTCAGAGGCGCTTCGATGAGTACTTGCGGAAGGAGGATGGTGTGATTTGGATCTAGATCCTCGCCTCTCTTATAGGCAGATCATTCGCGCGGCTAGGGGGTAAAACACAAAAATACCCTAGCTTTTCGCATTCATACGACACGTGGAAGAGGGCCATTATTGGACGTGGAAGCCAAGGAGCGCAACATTTATAAGGAAGCCGGACACTATCCAGCAGGCACATGGAATTTAAAGGAGAACCCGCCTTGCAACGCCGAAGATAATATGCGCGCTGGACTCGTCGACATTGAAGCCTGGTTCGGGGGCTACTAAGGGAGTCCCGGATTAGGGGGTGTCCGGATAGCCGAACTATCATCATTGGCCGGACTCCAAGACTATGAAGATACAAGATTGAAGAATTCATCCCGTGTCCGGATGGGACTTTCCTTGGCGTGGAAGGCAAGCTTGGCGATATAGATATGTAGATCTCCTACCATTGTAACCGACTCTGTGTAACCCTAGCCCTCGGTGTCTATATAAACCGGATGGTTTTAGTCCGTAGGACTTAACGACAATCATACCATAGGCTAGCTTCTAGGGTTTAGCCTCCTTGATCTCGTGGTAGATCTACTCTTGTAATACCCACATCATCAATCTCAATCAAGCAGGACGTAGGGTTTTACCTCCATCAAGAGGGCCCAAACCAGGGTAAAACATCGTGTCCCTTGTCTCCTGTTACCATCCGCCTAGACGCACAGTTCGGGACCCCCTACCCGAGATCCGCCGGTTTTGACACCGACAATGGGCTTCCTCAAATGCCCTAGGTCTTCATGAGCAAGCAAGTTGGATGCACACCCACTTAGTTTCTTTTGTTGAGCTTTCATACACTTATAGCTCTTGGTGCATCCGTTGCATGGCAATCCCTACTCCTCGCATTGACATCAATTGATGGGCATCTCCATAGCCCGTTGATTAGCCACGTCGATGTGAGACTGTCTCCCTTTTTGTCTTCTCCACATAACCTCTATCATTATATTCTATTCCACCTATAGTGCTATATCCATGGCTTGCACTCATGTATTGTGTGAGGGTTGAAAAAGCTGAGGCACGTTAAAAAGTATGAACCAATTGCTCGGCTCGTCATCGGGGTTGTGCATGATGGGGGCATTTTGTGTGACGAAAATGAAACATGGCCAAACTATATGATTTTGTAGGGATAAGCTTGCTTTGGCCTTGTTGTTTTGAAAAGAAATGATTGCTTTATTGGTACGCTCGAAGTATTATTGTTTTTATGTCAAATGATAGATAATTGCTTTGAATCACTCGTGTCTTAATATTCATGCCATGATTAGACATATGATCAAGATTATGCTAGGTAGCATTCCACATCAAAAATTATTCTTTTTTATCATTTACCTACTCGAGGACGAGCAGGAATTAAGCTTGGGGATGCTGATATGTCTCCGTCGTATCTATAATTTTTTGATTGTTCCATGCCAATATTATTCACTTTCATATACTTTTTGGCAACTTTTTATAATATTTTTGGGACTAACATATTGATCCAGTGCCCAGTGCCAGTTCCTGTCTGTTGCATGTTTTTTTGTTTTGCAGAAACCCAATATCAAACGGAGTCCAAACGAAAAAAAAATGGACGGAGATTTTTTTTGGAATATTTATGATTTTCTGGAAGTAAAATCAACGCGAAACGGTATCCGAGGTGGGCACGAGGTCGGGGGGCGCGCCCTACCCCCCAGGCGCGCCCCTGACCCTCGCGAGCCCACCGTAAGGCGGTTGACGCTCTCCTTCTGGCGCAAGAAAGCTAATTTTATGAGAAAGATCTGGACGAAAGATTCACCCCAATCGGAGTTACGGATCTCCGGATATAAAGGAAACGGTGAAGGGGTAGAATCAGCCAACGAAGGGAACGCAGAAACAGAGAGATAGATTCCATCTCGGAGGGGCTCTCGCCCCTCCCAAGCCATGGGAGCCAAGGACCTGAGGGGAAACCCTTCTCCCATCTAGGGAGAAGGTCAAGGAAGAAGAAGAAGAAGGGGGTCCCTCTCCCCCTTGCTTCCGGTGGCGCCGGAACGCTGCCGGGGGCCATCATCATCACTGCAATCTTCACCAACACCTCCGCCATCTTCACCAACATCTCCATCACCTTCCCCCTTCTATCTACAGTGGTCCACTCTCCCACAACCCGCTGTACCCTCTACTTGAACATGGTGCTTTATGCTTCATATTATTTTCCAATTATGTGTTGCCATCCTATGATGTCTGAGTAAATTTCTATTGTCCTATCGGTGATTGATGAATTGCTATGATTGGTTTGAGTTGCATGTTTTATTATTGGTGCTGTCCTATTGTGCCCTCCATGTCGGGCAAGTGTGAGGGATTCCCGCTGTAGGGTTTGCAATATGTTTATGATTTGCTTATGGTGGGTGGCGTAAGTGACAGAAGCACAGACCCGAGTAAGTAGGTTGTTTGCGTATGGGATAAAGGGGACTTGATACTTTAATGCTATGGTTGGGTTTTACCTTAATGAATCTTTAGTACTTGCGGATGCTTGCTAGAGTTCCAATCATAAGTGCATATGATCCAAGTAGAGAAAGTATGTTAGCTTATGCCTCTCCCTCAAATAGAATTGCAATAGTGATTATCGGTCTAGTAACATAGTCAGTTGCCTAGGGACAATTCCACAACTCCTACCACCACTTTTCCACACTCGCTATATTTACTCTTTATTTCTTCTTTATCTTAACAGCCCCCAGTTTATGTTTACTTGTTCTTTATTATCTTGCAAACCTACCCTATCACACCTACAAAGTACTTCTAGTTTCATACTTGTTCTAGGTAAAGCAAACGTCAAGCATGCATATAGTTGTATCAGTGGTCGATAGAACTTGAGGGAATATTTATTCTACATTTAGCTCCTCGTTGGGTTCGACACTCTTACTTATCGAAAACTGTTGTGATCCCCTATACTTGTGGGTTAACAGGGGGCACCCCATAGACACACAAGTTGATTGTTTAGCCGTGTGCGGTGCCCCCCTCCCCCGATTTCCACCTCAGACATGTCGTCGTAGTGCTTAGGCGAAGCCCTGCGCCGGTAACTTCATCATCACCGTCACCACGTTGTTGTGCTGACGAAACTCTCCCTCGATCTCAGCTGGATCTAGAGTTCGTGGGACGTCACCGAGCTAAACGTGTGCAGATCATGGAGGTGCCGTATGCTTGTACCTTCAGTGCTAGGATCAGTCGGATCGTGAAGACGTATGACTACATCAACCGCGTTGTTATAATGATTCCGCATTCGGTCTACGAGGGTACGTAGACAACACTCTCCCCTCTCATTGTTATGCATCTCCTAGATATATCTTGCGTGATCGTAGGAAAATTTTGAAATTACCGGGTTCCCCAATAGTGGCATCCGAGCCAGGTCTATGCATAGATGTTATATGCACGAGTAGAACACAAAGAGTTGTGGGCGATAATAGTCATACTGCTTACCAGCATGTCATCCTTTGATTCGGCGGTATTGTTGGATGAAGCGACCCATACCGACATTACATGACCACGTTCATGAGACTGGTTCTACCGACGTGCTTCGCACACAGGTGGCTAGTGGGTGTCTATTTCTCCAACTTTAGTTGAATTGAGTTTGACTATCCCCGGTCCTTGTTGAAGGTTAAAACAACACACTTGACGAAAAATCGTTGTGGTTTTGATATGTAGGTAAGAACGATTCTTGCTAGAAGCCCGTAGCAGCCACATAAAACTTGCAACAACAAAGTAGAGGACATCTAACTTTTTTTTGCAGGGCTTGATGTGATGTGATATGGTCAAGACATGATGATATATAAATTGTTGTATGAGATGATCATGTTTTGTATAAGTTATCGGCAACTGGCAGGAGCCATATGGTTGTCACTTTATTGTATGAAATGCAATTGCCATGTAATTGCTTTACTTTATCACTAAGCGGTAGTGATAGTCGTAGAAGCAATAGTTGGCGAGACGACAACGATGCTACGATGGAGATCAAGGTGTCGCGGTGGTGACGATGGAGATCATGACGATACTTCGGGGATGGAGATCATGAGCACAAGATGATGATGGCCATATCATGTCAAATATTTTGATTGCATGTGATGTTTATCTTTTATGCATCTTATTTTGCTTAGTACGGCGGTAGCATTATAAGATGGTCCCTTACTAAATTTCAAAGTATAAGTGTTCTCCCTGAGTATGCACGGTTGCTATAGTTCTTCGTGCTGAGACACCATGTGATGATCAGGTGTGATAAGCTCTACGTTCACATACAACGGGTGCAAGCCAGTTTTGCACATGCGGAATACTCGGGTTAAACTTGACGAGCCTAGCATATGCAGATATGGCCTCGGAACACTGGAGACCGAAAGGTCGAGCGTGAATCATATAGTAGATATGGTCAACATAGAGATGTTCACCATTGAAAACTACTCCATCTCACGTGATGATCGGACATGGTTTAGTTGATATGGATCACGTGATCATTTAGATGACTAGAGGGATGTCTATCTAAGTGGGAGTTCTTAAGTAATATGATTAATGAACTTTAATTTATCATGAACTTAGTCCTGATAGTATTTTGCAAATTATGTTGTAGATCAATAGCTCGCGTTATAGCTTCCCTATGTTTTTATATGTTCCTAGAGAAAACTAAGTTGACAGATGATAGTAGCAATGATGTGGACTGGGTCCGTGATCTGAGATTTATCCTCATTGCTGCATAGAAGAATTATGTCCTTGATGCAGAGCTAGGTGACAAACCTATTGCAGGAGTAGATGCAGACGTTATGAACGTTTGGCTAGCTCAATATGATGACTACTTGATAGTTTAGTGCACAATGCTTTACGGCTTAGAATCGGGACTTCAAAGACGTTTCGAATGTCATGGACCATATGAGATGTTCCAGGAGTTGAAGTTAATATTTCAAGTAAATGCCCGAGTTGAGAGATATGAAGTCTCCAACAATTTCTATAGCTAAAAGATGGAGGAGAATAGCTCAAGCAGTGAGCATGTGCTTAGATTGTCCAGGTAATACAATCACTTGAATCAAGTGGGAGTTAATCTTACAGATAATATAGTGATTGATAGAGTTCTCTAGTCACTATCACCAAGTTACTGGAACTTCGTGATGAACTATAATATGCAAGGGATGATGAAAGAAATTCCCGAGCTCTTCGTGATGCTGAAATCAACAAAGGTAGAAATCAAGGAAAAGCATCAAGTGTTGATGATTAAACAAGACCACTAGTTTCAAGTAAAGGGCAAAGCGAAAGAAAGGCAACTTCAAGAAGAATGGAAAACAGGTTGTCATTCCCGTGAAGAAGCCCAAAGCTAGATCTAAGCCTGAAATTAAGTGCTTCTACTGCAAAGGAAATGGTCACTGGAAGCGGAACTACCCCAAATATTTGGTGGAAAAGAGGGATGGCAAAGTGAACAAAGGTATATTTGATATGCATGTTATTGATGCGTACCTTGCTAGTGTTCATAGTAGCCCCTGGGTATTCGAAACTTGTTCGGTTGCTAAGATTAGTAACTTGAAACAGGAGTTACTGAATAAATAGAGACTAATTAAGGATGAAGTGACGATGTATGTTGGAAGTGGTTCCAAGATTGATATGATCATCATCGCACACTCCCTATACTTTCAAGATTAGTGTTGAACCTAAATAAATGTTATTTAGTGGTTGCGTTAAAGCATGAATATGATTAGATCATGTTTATTGCAATACGATTATTCATTTAAGACAGAGAATAATTATTATTCTGTTTACATGAATAAAACCTTCTATGGTCATACACCCAATGTTGATGGTTTATTGAATCTCGATCGCGGTAATGCACATATTCATAATATTGATGCCAAAAGATGCAAAGTTGGTAATGATAGTGCAACTTATTTGTGGCACTGCCGTTTGGGTCATATCGTTGTAAAGCGCATGAAGAAACTCCATGCTGATGGACTTTTGGAATCAGTTGATTATGAATCACTTGATTATGAATTAGTTGATTATGAATCAGTTGAATCCTGTGTGTAAGTGCATCTAGTGCCCCTTAGTGATTTTGGTGTATTGAAGACTTATAGGTTAAGGGACTAACATGTTTGTGAAATGTACACAGGCTCTATAAGTCAATGAGGAGTTTGATATTTACAGTGAAAGTCGACCCCTAAAAATGAATGTCTTCAGCTGAAGACTTTGGTTCTCTTGAAGACTTTGAAAGTGAAGAAATTGGTGTGACCGTGAAGACTTGATATTCATGTGAGGACTATGAAGCGTGAAGACTTTTGTTTTCATAGTTTCATTTTCTTCTTATTGAGTCATAGAAAACACCGTACTGTTAAAGGGGGTCGAGGTAATACTAAGGAAACTGATTTCCAAGTGATGCTCATCTAAAAATACTACACCTACCCAATCCTTCGAGTGAAGCCATTGGAAATCTCATATCAATTCAGTCAATTTCTTCAGTGAAAGAGACGAAGATCTTCTGGTCTCTGAGGAATTTGTTCTGACTGAGGAGTTAGGAATTGGCCAGTGCGAATTGACTGCACAGTGAGGAACATGATAGCCCTGAGGAATTCAAACCTCATATCCGACCGTTGTGGTGCCACGCTCCAGCTATCGCGCTAGCTGTCCGAAATATCCTACCACCTAATGGTCATATCAGTCAAGGGCATTTATGTCTTATCATGTCGGGCTGCTCCCTAGGCTATAAATAGCCGCCCCCTACAACCACTAGCTGGTTGGCTGCTTCGAGAGAAACTGACACTTGTCATCTGAGAGCATCCTATCCTCCGAGGACTTTGAGCGAAAATCATCAAGTGAGGAAAACCGAAATCCCAAACCCAAACCTACAAACCCCAAAGTGATTGAGCATCATTAAAGAGATTGTTCCTGTGTGGAACCGACGCTTGTTACCTTTGAGGACTGTGTATCCTCCAGACGGTTAGGCATCATGGTCTGAGCATCCAAGAGGAATTGTGGATTGCCGAGTGACCAAGTCTGTGAAGGTTTGGAAGTCACCTGTGAAGACTTACCACTACTGTTGGGCAAGGTCTATGTGATCTTAGCTCAAGGAGAATACGGTGAGGACTGTGTGTCCGGCACTGTGTGTCCTCGAGTTTAAATACTCAGCCGCTCCAACTAGACATACAACTGTCACAACAATTGGAACTGGTCTACCAAATCATTGTCTTCACCAAGCCTACTGGTTCTATTTCCTCAACCCTTTCATTTCCTCAGTTATGTGTTGATGAACCTGATCATTACTGTTTGAAGACTTTGACTGAAGACTTTCTCTAATTCCTCAATCCTATTTCTTCAGTCTGTTTTGTCTTCATCCTGGTTATCCTGTGTTTATGCTTCCTGTACTTAGTGTTTGGCTTTCATTTCATCATGATGACTAGGTTGTTACTCTTTTATGCTTATACCTGAGTACTTATTCCGCTGCAAGTAGTTCTTCTCTTAGGAATTTCCTCACCCTGAAATTCCTCAGTGAAGAATTCATAAAAATCTCCTATTCACCCCCCTCTAGTCGACATAACGCACTTTCACACCCAATGTTGATGGTTTATTGAATCTCGATCGCGGTAATACACATATTCATAATATTGATGCCAAAAGATGCAAAGTTGGTAATGATAGTGCAACTTATTTGTGGCACTACCATTTGGGTTATATCGGTGTAAAGCGCATGAAGAAACTCCATGCTGATGGACTTTTGGAATCAGTTGATTATGAATCACTTGGTGCTTGTGAACCGTGCCTTATGGGCAAGATGACTAAAACTCCGTTCTCCGGAACAATGGAACGAGCTACTGACTTGTTGGAAATAATACATACCGATGTATGCGGTCCAATGAGTATTGAGGCTCGTGGTGGGTATCATTATTTTCTTACCTTCACAGATGATTTGAGACGATATGGTTATATCTACTTAATGAAACATAAGTCTGAAACATTTGAAAAGTTCAAAGAAATTCAGAGTGAAGTGGAAAATCATCGTAACAAGAAAATAAAGTTTCTACGATCTAATCGTGGAGGAGAATATTTGAGCTACGAGTTTGGTCTTCATTTAAAACAACATGGGATGGTTTCACAATTAACGCCACCTGGAACACCACAGCGAAATGGTGTGCCTGAATGTCGTAACCGTACTTTATTGGATATGGTGCGATCTATGATGTCTCTTACTGATTTACCGCTATCGTTTTGGGGTTATGCTTTAGATGCGGCTGCATTCACTTTAAATAGGGCACCATCAAAATCCGTTGAGACGACACCTTATGAATTGTGGTTTGGCAAGAAACCAAAGTTGTCGTTTCTTAAAGTTTGGGGCTATGATGCTTATGTGAATAAGTTTCAACCTGATTAGCTCGAACCCAAATCGGAGAAATGCGTCTTCATATGATACCCAAAGGAAACTGTTGGGTACACCTTCTATCACAGATCCAAAGGCAAGATCGTTGCTAAGAATGGATCCTTTTTGGAGAAGGAATTTCTCTCGAAAGAATTGAGTGGGAGGAAAGTAGAACTTGATGAGCTAATTGTACATTCTCCCTAATTGGAAAGTAATTCATCACAAATATCAGTTCCAATGATTCCTACACCAATTAGTGAGGAAGCTAAGATGATGATCATGAAACTTCAGATCAAGTTACTAATGAACCTTGTAGGTCTTCCAGAGTATGGTCTGCACCAGAGCAGTATAGTAATCCTGTTCTGGAAGTCATGTTACTAGACCATGGTGAACCTACGAACTATGAGGAAGCAATGATAAGCCCAGATTCCACAAAATGGCTTGAGGCCATGAAATCTGAGATGGGATCCATGTATGAGAAAAAAAGTGTGGACTTTGGTGGACTTGCCCAATGATCGGCAAGCCATAGAAAATAAATGGATCTTCAAGAGGAAGACGAACGCTGATCGTAGTGTTACTATCTACAAAGCTCGACTTGTCGTAAAAGGTTTTCGACAAGTTCAAGGTGTTGACTACAATGAAATTTTCTCAACTGTAGTGATGCTTAAATCCGTCTGAATCATGTTAGCAATTGCCATATTTTATGAAATCTAATAAATGGATGTCAAAACTGTATTCCTTAAATGGATATTTCTTAAAGAAGAGTTGCATATGATGCAACCAGAAGGTTTTGTCAATCCTAAAGGTACTAACAAGGTGTGCAAGCTCCAGCGATCCATCTATGGACTGGTGCAAGCATCTCGGAGTTGGAATAACTCTTTGATGAGTTGATCGAAGCATACAGTTTTATACAGACTTATGGTGAAGCCTGTATTTACAAGAAAGTGAGTGGGAGCACTACAGCCTTTCTAATAAGTATATGTGAATGACAAGATCGAAAATGATGCAGAATTTTCTGGAAAGCATAAAGGAGAGTTTGAAAGGAGAGTTTGAAAGGAGATTTTCAAAGAAAGACCTCGATGAAGCTGCTTATATATTGGGCATCAAGATCTATAGAGATAGATCAAGACGCTTGATAAGTTTTCTCAATGAGTATATACCTTGACAAGTTTCTGAAAGAGTTCAAAATGGATCAGTCAAAGAAAGAGTTCTTGCATGTATTACAAGGTGTAAAGTTGAGTAAGACTCAAAGCCCGACCACGGCAGAAGATAGAAAGAGAATGAAAGTCATTCCCTATGCCTCAGTCATATGTTCTATAAAGTATGCCATGCTATGTACCAGACTAGTTGTGTGCCTTACTATGAGTTTGGCAAAGGGGTACGATAGTGATCCAGGAGTGGATCACTGTATAGCGGTCAAAATTATCCTTAGTTACCTAAGAGGACTAAGGAAGTATTTCTCGGCTATGTTGATAAAGAGTTCGTCGTAAAGAGTTACGTTGATGCAAGGTTTTACGCCGATCCTGATGACTCTAAGTCTGAATCTGCATACATATTGAAAGTGGGAGAAATTAGATAGAGTAGCTCCATGCAGAGCATTGTAGACATAGAATATTTGCAAAATACATACGGATCTGAATGTGACAGACCCGTTGACTAAACTCCTCTCACGAGAAAAACATGATCACACCTTAGTAATCTTTGGGTGTTAATTACATAGGGATGTGAACTTGATTATTGACTCTAGTAAACCCTTTGGGTGTTGGTCACATACAGATGTGAACTATTGGTGTTAAATCACATGGCGATGTGAACTATATTATTGACTCTAGTGCAAGTGGGAGACTGAAGGAAATATGCCCTAGAGGCAATAATAAAGTTGTTATTTATATTTCCTTACATCACGATAACTGTTTATTATTCATGCTATAATTGTATTAACCGGAAACTTAGTACATGTGTGAATACATAGACAAAAACAAAGTGTCCCTAGTATGCCTCTACTTGACTAGCTCATTAATCAAAGATGGTTATGTTTCCTGACCATAGACATGTGTTGTCATTTGATGAACGGGATCACATCATTAGGAGAATGATGTGATGGACATGACCCATCCGTTAGCTTAGCATTATGATCGTTACAGTTTCATTGCTACCATGTTGAGCTTGCCTTTCCCCTCATGCTAGCCAATTCTCAGCACTAAGTAGAAATACTACTTGTGCTTCCAAATACCCTTAAACCAGTTTTGCCATGAGAGTCCACCATATCTACCTATGGATTGAGTAAGATCCTTCAAGTAAGTTGTCATTGGTGCAAGCAATAAAAATTGCTCTCTAAATATGCATGACTTATTAGTGCAGAGAAATAAGCTTTGTACGAACTTGTTGTGGACGCAATAAAAGCGACGGACTGCATAATAAAGGTTCACATGCAAGGGGAAATATATAGTGACGTTCTTTTGCATTAAGATTTTGTGCATCAACCCCAAACGCGCATGACAACCTCTGCTTCCCTCTGCGAAGGGCCTATCTTTTATTATTATCCTCTACTTTATGCAAGGGTCACGGTGATCTTCACCTTCCTTTTTCATTTTATCCTTTGGCAAGCTCAACATGTTGGAAAGAACATGATATATATATCTAATTGGATGTGGGGGAGCGTGAATTATTATTGTTGACATTACCCTTGAGGTAAAAGGTTGTGGGGCAAAAACTATAAGCCCCTATCTTTCTCTGTGTCTGATTAAAACTCCGTAACCACAAAGTATCGCGTGAGTGCTAGCAATTATGAACGACTAAGTGATAGTTGAGTATGTGGACTTGCTTTTAAGCTCTGATATAGACTCTTTCCAATGTTATGATAAATTGCAATTGCTTCAATGACTAAGATTATAATTGTTGGTGCCCAATAAAGTTTTTGATTCATATTTTGGCTTTGTGAAAAGGTTATCACTAGAACATAAGTAATCATATGAAAAAAAATTATATATGTTGCTGTTATGAAGCAATCATGATGCCTTCATGTCCGTATTTTATTTTTATCGACGCCTCTACCTCTAAACATGAGGACATATTTGTTGTTATCGGCTTTTCAATTGAGGACAAGCGAGGTCTAAGCTTGGGGGAGTTGATACGTCCATTTTGCATCATGCTTTTATGTCAATATTTATTGCATTATGGGTTGTTATTTCATGTTATGTCACAATATTTATGGCTATTCTCTCTTATTTTACAAGGTTTACATGAAGAGGGAGAATGCCGGTAGCTGGAATTCTCAAGGAGAATACGGTGAGGACTGTGTGTCCGGGACTGTGTGTCCTCGAATTTAAATACTCATTCGCTCCAACCAGACGTACAACTTTCACAGCAGTTGGAACTGGTCTACCAAATCATTGTCTTCACCAAGCCTAATGGTTCTATTTCCTCAACCCTTTCATTTCCTCAGTTATGTTTTGATGAACCTGATCATTACTGTTTGAAGACTTTGACTGAAGACTTTCTCTAATTCCTCAATCCTATTTCTTCAGTCTGTTTTGTCTTCATCCTGCTTATCCCGTGTTTACGCTTCCTGTACTCTGTGTTTGTCTTTCATTTCATCATGATGACTAGGTTGTTACTCTGTTATGCTTATACCTGAGTACTTATTCCGCTGCAAGTAGTTCTTCGCTTAGGAATTTCCTCACCCTGAAATTCCTCAGTGAAGAATTCATAAAAACCGCCTATTCACCCCCTCTAGTCGACGTAACGCACTTTCAATTGGTATCAGAGCAAGGTACTCCCTTGTTCTGTGTGATTTTGGTTTAATTGCCTGGATTTTAGTTGTGTCAACTGCAGGTATGATCAAGGTCTCGGCTAGGTGTCCTACCTTTGATGGGACGGACTACCCCTACTAGAAGAACAAGATGCGCATGCATCCTTAGGCAATTGATAACAATCTCTGTTACGTTGTGGAAAATGGCATTCCCTCTGTCACTCCGTCTCTCAATGCTGCTGATGTGAAGAGATTCAAGCAACTCGATTCTCAAGCGAAGAATATCATATGTGGCCATCTCAGCAAAGGACAACACGGTAGAGGGAGTGCACTGGAAACTGCTAAGCTGATTTGGGACAGTCTGTCCAAGGTCAATGAAGGAGTATCAACTCAACGTGACTCCCGAGTTGATGTTCTTCGCAATCTCTTCAACCGCTTCAAAAGACTCGACAATGAAAATGTTCAGTAAACCTTCGATCGCCTCACCGACATCTCAAATGAGCTTCAAGCACTTGGTGCCACTGATATCACCGACCGTGAGGTGGTGAAGAAAGTGCTGAGATCACTTGACTCCTCATTCGATACCCTCGCACTGATGATTCAAGAACAAGCTGATTACAAGTCACTTGATCCCGCTGATATCCTCGAGAGGCTAAATACTCATGAGTTCCAGCTTGCTGAGAAGAGAGATCTCTATGGACCAAGCTACGGAAGATCACGTGCACTGAAGGCCAAGGCAGTATCTGAGTCCGAAGCTGAGGATTCTGGTAGCAGCCTTGGTGATCCTGAAGAATTGAGCCAGGAGCTAGCAATGCTCGTGAGGAAATTCCATAAGTTCTCTCGCCGCGGTCGCTTTGTAAAGTTTTCAAGAAATGATGATTCCTCATCCCATGACTACAAGAAGAGAACTTGCCACAAATGCAAGAAACCTGGTCACTACATGTCTGATTGTCCTCTGTGGGAAAAGGAATCAAAGAAGAAGAAGTATAAAGATGATGATTCTGATGACTCAAAGAAGAAGAAGAAATCTTCAAAGTCTTCATCATCAAAATCTTTAAAGTCTTCTTCTCACAAGAAGAGCAGTTCCAAGAAGGCCCGGGCATTCATTGGGAAGGAAATGGACTCTGAAGCGGAATCTGAGGATAATGTGGAAGAGGAGGAATCTAAGGAATCTGACTCTGGTGTGGCTAGCCTAGCCCTCGCTACTGCTTATGTCAGCAAGTCCATCTTCAACACTAAAGAAAATGACTTCCCCGACTCTCCTGACATGAGCATCGATGACTATGCTCCCACCTATTGCTTCATGGCAAAAGGTGCCAAGGTACTCAAACATTCCCCCTCTGACTCTAGTGAGGATGAATCCGATGACAATCTCAAGCCAAGCTATTCAAAACTTGCTAAAATTGTTGTTAAACAACAAAAGGCTTTAGAAAAGATTCAAAATCAACTAGACAGAAGCGATGACCTGTTGTGTGAGGAGTTGAATCAAACTAAGACTCTGACAGATAATCTTCAGAGACTTCAAACTCGGTTTGACAACCTTCAAAATCATCATAACACTCTCTTAACTGGTCATGAAAAGCTTTCTTATGAATTTCTTCAAAGAAAGCAAGATCTTGAGAAGTTAAGAGCGAGTTATGAAGATTTTCAGAAGGAAAACGATTCATTGCTTGCTCAACAGATCAGTTCCGCTCAGGAAGAATTTATTCCACCATGTCTGAAATGCATTGAGCGTGAATCTGCTAATTCATCACCTGAATGTTCAAATGCTTCTACTGTTGCAAATTCTTCAACTGTCTCTGTGGTCACAAATTCCTCATCTGAGGATACCACATGTATCACTGACGATAATGCAGGGCTGAAGGAATTATATGTGACAGGCATTTACAAAAGCCTCAAAGGGCATCACACTCTATGTGATGTGCTCAAAAAGCAGATCTTGAACAGGAACCCTAGGAAAGAGGGTATTGCCTTTGAGAGGAAACTCAATGCTGATGGGACCTACTGGAAACCTGAGCAGTATCCCAAAACCTCATCATATGGATCAAAATCCTCATATGAACATCATCGTGCTAACACTTCTGTTTCACATGGAAAGTCTAAAGGCTATGAATATGTGCATTATTCTTCAAACCATTATGTTCATAAGTCCTCGAAGAATTTATCTGCTTATTCATATGCTTATCCTAACCACTCTTCTGTGAAATGAAGTGCACTAGCTTCTATGCCATATTTTTCCTATGGAGCTCGCAAAATGATGAACTCTTTGCCACCCCTCCAGATGTGGGTGGTGAAGAAAAAGAACTAATCTCTTATGCAGGGTTAGGTCTCCAGACGAACTTAATCGTTTGAAGAATTTGCTGGAGACTTGAATGTTCTTGAAAGGACGCAAGCTAATCATGAAGAAATGAATCATTCATTTCTCACGTCCTCATATTGCTATATATGTTACTGTTGATGAAATTGATGTCATATTCTTCACTGATGAAGTATATGGGTTCGTAAGTTGCATAATTCATCTGCAGGATGAACAACCCAAAGCTACCGAGTGGGTCCTCGACAATGGATGTACAAATCACATGACTGGTGATAGGAGCTTGTTGATGGACACTGATTTGTCACCATCTCATCTGAAGCATATCACCTACGCTGACAAAGGCAAAAGCAAGGTATTGGGTCTAGGTAAGGTTGCAATCTCAAAGGATAAACACATGGACAAGGTCATGCTTGTTGAGTCCTTAGGATTCAATCTGATGTATGTCTCAATGCTTTGTGATCTTGATATGGTTGTTGTCCTCGGCAAATATCGTTGCCTTCTGCTAATGGAATCTGACAACTCCAAAGTCTTCGAAGTCTTTAGGAAAGGAGACTTGTATGTTGTTGATTTCTCTGCAGGACCACAACCTGCCACATGTCTACTTGCAAAAGCTTTAGAATGCTGGTTATGGCCTCGACGACTTGGTCATGCTGGGATGAGGAACCTGCATACACTCGCGAAGAAGAAGCATATCATTGGCATCGAGGGTGTCAAATTCCTCAAAGATCATCTTTGTGGGGCTTGTGAGGCTGGAAAGATCACCAGAGCCAAGCATCCCTCGAAGACTATCATGACCACTTCCCGTCCCTTTGAATTACTTCATATGGATCTCTTCGTCCCTACTCATTATGCCACGTTCTCTAGTTCTGCATCATTATATGGCTCTGTCATAGTTGATGACTATTCTCGTTACACATGGGTGCATATCATCACTTACAAAAATGAAGTGCAGGAAGTCTTCAGACGGTTTTCCTCAAGGGCTTCCACTAACTTCGGTGTGAAGATCAAGCATATCAGGAGTGATAATGGAACCGAGTTCAAGAACACTGGCCTCGATGAGTATGTCGATATGCTTGGTATTACTCACGAATTATCTGCTCCTTATACTCCTCAGCCAAATGGCATCGTTGAGGGCAAGAACAGGACTCTTGTTGAGATGGCTCGCACCATGCTTGATGAATACAAGACACCTCAGCGCTTCTGGCCTGAAGCAATTGATACTTCATGCCACATCATCAATAGGGTATATCTTCACAAATTCTTCAAAAAGACCTCATATGAATTCCTCACTGACAAGAAACCCAATGTAAGTTATTTCAAAGTCTTCGGTGCTAAATGCTGGATTAGAGATCCTCATCATCACTCTAAATTTGCAACAGAAGCACATGAGGGTTTTATGCTTGGTTATGGAAAGGACTCGCACACCTACAGAGTCTTCAACCTCAATCATCACAAGGTTGTTCAAACTGTAGATGTGCGGTTCGATGAAACTAATGGCTTGCAACGAGAGCACCTACCTCCTGTGCTAGATGAAATGTCACATGAGGAATCCATCAAGGTCAAAGCTACTAAGGATGTCATCCCTACCACAGAATCTGCTGAAGAAGTCATTCCTGATCGTGAAGAAAATCATGCCGGTGCTGCTGAAGAAACTGGTCCTGAAGAAACTGTTGGGCCTAACCAAAGTCGTCAACCCGCACATCCTCGCGTTGCAAATGAAGTGCAGATTGAGAAGATCATTGATGACATCAACGCACCAGGTCCCCTCACGCGCTCAAAAGCTTCACATTTATCTAACTTTTGTGGGCATTTTGCGTTTGTCTCTATCACATAGCCCACTAAAGTTGATGAAGCATTCATGGAATCTGAGTAGATTCATGCTATGCAAGATGAATTGCATCAATTCGAGCTCAACAATGTGTGGGAGCTTGTCAAGCGACTAGACCAACGCAAGCAAAACATCATCGGTACCAAATGGATCTATCACAACAAAGAAGACGAAAATGGCCTCGTGGTGAGGAATAAGGCTCGTCTTGTAGCTCAAGGCTACACACAGGTTGAAGGAATTGATTTCGATGAAACTTTTGCACCTGTTGCTAGACTTGAGGCTATTCGCATATTGCTTGCTTATGCTAACCATCATAATATCATCTTACATCAAATGGATGTGAAAAGTGCATTCCTCAATGGTAAGCTTGAGGAAGAAGTATATGTTGCTCAACCATGAGGTTTTGAGGATCCAAAATTTCCAGATCACATCTACAGACTCAACAAGGCCCTCTATGGCCTCAAGCAAGCACCTCGGGTGTGGTATGACACACTGAAGGAATTCCTCATGGAGAAAGGCTTCAAACCCGGTTCACTTGACCCAACTGTTTTCACCAAAACATATGATGATGAATTATTCGTGTGCCAAATATATGTTGATGATATTATCTTTGGCTGTACTAACCAACGTTAAAGTGATGAATTTGCCTATGTGATGAGTGAAGAATATCAAATGTCTATGATGGGAGAATTGAAATTCTTCTTAGGTCTTCAAATTCGTCAACAATACAATGGCATATTCATATCTCAGGAGAAATACCTCAAGGATGTGTTGAGGAAATTCGGCATGCAAGATTGCAAAGGCGTCAAAATTCCTATGCCCACTACTGGCCATCTATGCACTGATGAAAATGGTAAAGACTTCGATCAAAAGGTATACCGCTCCATGATTGGCTCTTTATTGTACCTATGTGCATCTAGGCCGGATATCATGCTTAGTGTTTGCATGTGTGTCCGATTTCAAGCTACACCAAAGGAATCACACCATAAGGCTGTGAAGCATATTCTTCGATATCTAGCTCACACACCAACACTTGGATTATGGTATCCCAAGGGCTCTTCCTTTGATCTATTGGATATTCAGGCTCTGACTATGCTGGTGATCGGGTGGACTGCAAGTCAACGTGAGGCACATGTCATTCCTCGGACGATCCTTGGTATGTTGGTCCTCGAAGAAACAGAACTGCATATCACTCTCCACTGCAGAAGTTGAGTACATTGCTGCTGGATCTTGTTGTGCTCAATTACTATGGATGAAGCAAACAATCAAGTACTATGGCATCAATGTGAAGAATGTTCCACTCTATTGCGACAATGAGAGTGCAATCAAGATTGCTCACAACCTAGTTCAGCACTCGAAGACAAAGCACATCTAGATTCGTCATCATTTTCTTCGTAACCATGTGTTGAAGGGCGACATCTCCATCGACCACGCAAGTACTGAAGATCAGCTGGCCGATATCTTCACTAAGCCCTTGGATGAGAAGAGATTTAGAAAGTTGTGGTGTGAGCTAAATATCCTAGAATCTTTGCATGTTCTTTGAGAAGGACACACATCCTAACACTTATGCTGACTTGATGACTTAAATGTGCAACACACAAAGTAACGTTTTTCTTCAATCAATGAAGACTAACCCTCTAAGTGTGAAGAAATTGATGAAGAAATTGATTCTCAGAACCCTACGAGAGTTGTACGCGGTGTCTGAAATCAGCTTTCTCATACGGTGGGTTACACCACCAACCAAAGTTGAAAACCTTCAATTTGAGTTTTTCTTCATTTTTGAAATTCCTCAATTTTTTAAATTCTTCAACTTTGCATTGTCTTCACTCTTTCCGTCGTTGTTCTTCATTGACGATATATATGTGTGAGTTTATGTCCTCTACAACATTCACTTATTGCTAATTCTTCAATTTGTAATTTCTACTAAGTGAATGTGATCGGACCCTTATCCCCCTCTATGCTAAACTCAACCCAGTCTATTCACAAATTCTTCATGTGCGTTCTATTTAAAACTCATCCAAATTCTTCATTGTGTTCTTGTCAGCTGAAGAAATTGCGAAAGAAACTTTAAAATATTCTTATCTGAAATTTTCGGCTTTTGCCACTCAATCCCTTACGCATTCCACGGTATACTTATCTATTCACCCATGATCTCACACGATCTCCATCTCACAGCACGTGGGTGACACATGTCACGCGAATGAGAAGGGTCAGGGGCACGTTCGTCCAATTTCCTCAGAAAAACGGTTTTTCACCTCAGCTATAAATACCCCCCCTCCCCTCCTCACTTTGTTTTTACTCCACTCGACCTCACTCTTTCGCTTGAGCTTCTCAAAACCTAGTGCCGCCACTACTTCCATCGTCGCCGGTGAGAAAGAGCTTCACTGCCTCGACCTCATCGCTGTCATACTCGCGCCGGCCGCGGACATCTTCTCTCCGCCGCCGCCGTAGAGGTCTTCCTTCGCCAAGTTAGGGCGTGGAAGATTTGAGCCGACGAACTTCCAAATCTACACTTCTAATTCGTCGTGTTCTTCGTCAAGGGTAATTAAAAGTTACTTTTACTGCATTTATTCTACTGATGATTTTCATCAAATCTTCAAAAGGTGTTTATTCTTCAACCTCCACACTCTAAACACCTAGCACAAATCTTCAGTTCTTGATATGTTTCTCTAAGTAATGTTTTTCTTCATGATTCCTCAATTGGGTGAATCTCATGATCCGCACAACTCTGGTACTTAAGTCAAAGAACGCATAGTGAAATTCTTCAAGACACATCGGGTCAATTTCCTCAAACTTGTTCAATTTTACAAAAACTTCTGAGAACGCATATGACCTCTCCAAATTCTTCGCACCTATACTCTGTTCACAGGTACTCATGTCTGCCGCTGAATCACTAGGTTCTCATCAACTTAACTCATTTGTAGCGTTCCTCGAAGAAAAGTTGCATACTTCTTCAGAGAACTCTATTGTGCAAATTCCTTAACTGAAGAAAATGGCAGATGGTAAAAGGCCACAGAAAGGAGGAAATAAGCTTGAAGTCAACACTACCTTTGAGATCCCTAATGACATCTATGCAGGTACTGCACGCCCGATGAGGCAACTCACGACAAGGAGACTAAAAATGAGCGCAAAGTGCGCATACAGAGGATTGAAAGAAGATGGGCTAGAGAATGGAGGGAGTACAGATATATCACTCCCAAATACATGAAGAAATTCGCTCTTAACCCTCCATGCTCAAGACCTCCTCTGGCACCTAGCCAAAGAGCTGATCCAAAAAGCCTTAAACGTGGTGAGGATTATGCTGATGAATGGGCCAGGCGGCAAGGAGTAGTGAAGAAATTCAATGAAGATTCTGATGCTGCTGCTGCCGAGGTTTCCTCAAGCAAGAAGGCTATGCCAAAGAAGCCTGCCCGTAAACCTCCAAGTTCTCAGCAATGCCCTCATGGCCAAGTTCTTCTTCAATGCCCTCACGGCCAAGCTCCTTTGTGCCACCGAGGCAAATTCCTCAGACTGCCCCAGTTCCTCAGACTGCACAAATTCCTCGGGCTACAAAACCCTCAGCTCCTCCGGCAAAGTCCTCAGCACCTGTGCATCTCGCCACGTGCCAAAGGACCACTGGCATATCAATTGCCTCAGGAGCTTCAGCAAGTTCTAAAGCTCATCCCTCTTCAACCGGTCCCACACTGTTGAAGACCAAGGCCACTGCTAGACGAGGCACTAGACCAAGTCCTCACAAGAAGCAGGTGGTCTTTAAAATCCATATGATGATGAGGTTGATGATGATGAATTAGCTGATATCATCAAGGACAGATAGCAGCAGACCGCTAGAGCCAAAGGAATGTTGTGCCCCTTCTTCTGGATCCGAAGAAGATCCTGGATTTCATCGATCTGTGGCACAAAGATCCCAATGCTCCAATGCCAGAGTTGGGCCTTACTCCTGGACAAAGTCACATGGTGACGGCGTTCATCACTGAAGAAAAATGGAAATATGATCAAGCTAGGACTGCTAAGAAAGATCAGTATAAAAAGCAGCGCTTTTTGAAAGATAATGTTCTGAGTCTTTCGCCTGAGCAGCTCATTGCACTGCAATCTAAAATCAAAAACCTCAGTGATGAATTTGATGCCTACAAGGCAGAATGGCTAGGAGCCAAGGTCAGATTCGTCAAGATGGCGAAGAAATTCACTTCAAGTGCTACTGCTCCTGTGCACATTGAAGTCACTCCGGCTGAAGCATCTGCTCAAGCCACTAAAGGAAATGCCAGCACCGCTGATGAAATTCAGGTTGCTGATGAAACTGCAAGTACCAGGGCTACTGAAGAAACTCTAGCCTTTGAATAAACTGCCAGGGCAACCACTAGTGTTGCGCCTGAAGAATCTGCCAGGCCAGCTGAAGCATCTGTTGCTGCACCTGAAGAATCTGCCAGGATAGCTGAAGCATCTGTTGCTGCGCCTGAAGAAATTGCTCAAGATAGGCCAACTACATCAATTGTGCCTGGAGAAATTGCCCAAAATACCTCTGCTCCTCTTGCACCCACACCAAGTCTAGTTTCCTTCTGCTCTGGAAGTGAAGAAGACCAAAGCTGCGGAGCGAGCTGCTCTGAAGAAGAGGAAAGCATCAGCAGCCTCAGAATCTTCTGCACGCAAGAAGGCGAAGATTTTTACAAGTTCAATTGACAATCCCATTGATGCTGTTCCTCTTTCAAGCATGCCATCAAAGGAACTTGTTCCTTATGGTGAAGAATATCATATTCCTGAAGAATCTGCTGAAGAAGATCCCTCTGCTGCTTCCACAAAGCAGATGGATGAAGAAATTGAAGCTGATGTTATCACTTCAACCCCTCAGGTATCATCGCCAATGCATCAGTTCACTGCTGAAGAGGCCGGCGTTGAAGAAATGGAAGTGGATGAGGATGTGGACATTGGCTGCACCACTCCAGTGATGGACGATGATTTTTGGGATAGTCAACACCCCAACTCTCCTCTGTTCACACCATTACAACAAATTCCTCAGTCCCTAGCACCAATAGAAGTTCAGATGGGCTCTGAAGAAATCCATAATGCCCCTTCCATTCATGAAGAAATTCCAGGCACTAGTGCTGATGAAAATGCTGCTAAAGAAATGGAGGCCCAGGCTTCTACTGAAGCAGAAGCTGATATTCCTCAGCCTGCGGCTCCAGAAATTGAAATTCCAGAGGTTATTCTTCAAATCACTGACACTCCTCAGCCACAGCCGAAGAATCCATTCTCAAAAACTCTGAAGTTCAAGGCTGATGCCTTCTTGAATGAGCATGTATTCGTCACTGATTACAATCCCTATGATTCTACTCGTTTGAGGAGGAAGTGCTTCTGGACAACCAGTCAAGCAAATTTCTATTCTTCAGTGCTTTTCAACAAGGATAAAGTCTTCGATCATGAGCATATTCCTCACTTGGATATGGACTCACTGCCTTGCTTCATGCCAGTCCTCGCTGCTATTCATGATGCCGGACTGCTAAATTTCTGCACTAACATTTTTGATTGGAATGAAGAACTCATTCTTCAATTCTATGCGACGCTGCACATCACAGGCAATGCTGACGATATGAACTCATGGGTGTTGGACTGGATGATAGAGAACACTCACTATAAGGCACCGACCACTGAATTGCTTCGTGCCATGCCTGTCAGTCCTTCCCCAGAAGGTGCGCATCTGATCTATTCTGAAGCTAAACTATCTGATCACTTCATGCAAATGTTGATGAAGCCATTGAAGCCTGGTCAAGCCTCAAGGACAAAATTCCTTGTGAAGGAATTGCAATATGTGCCAAGGACTGTCTACCGCATCCTGATGAAGACATTGAGTCCAATCAAAGGCCACAATTCAAATGATGAAGAAGTCATTAGCATCATGAAGAATCTACTTTTCAACATCATGCATGGTATTCCTGTGAACTATCATGATTTCCTCATGAGTACTTTGGCAAATGTTGCAATGTCCCCGTTTGAGTTGAAGCCTTACGCTCCTTGGATTATGAGATTCATCAGATCAAGGTCTTCACTCAACTACAAAGTTGATACACTCAACCATGGCAGCTACTTGCCCCCAATTGAAGTCCTCAAGCAGACATTTTCCTCAGCTGATGAGAAGGGCAAGGCCACTGCTATTATTTATGAGGGCAATCATCCATTGGATGGACAGTTTCGCAAAGCTGCTTCATACTCCACCAATGATGACTCTGTCACTCATGATTCTGCCGCCAATGCCTCTAAGCAAAGTCCTCACGCAACAACTCCAAGGGTGATGACTGATCGTAAGCTTCTCCTTAGTCTTCATCAAAAGGTGGATCACAATCATAAATGGGTAAAGCGTCAGTTTGGTTCAATTCTTCACAACATGACTGCAACATATAATTCAGTGAAGAAGAACCATTACCACCTAAATGAAGTTTTTGATCGCACCTGGGCTGTTCTGTCTCATCTCTATGGTGATGAGGATCTCAAGCAAATGGGCTTCAAGCAGGACTTCGGCTGGTCTAAGCCTCCGCCGAAGAAATTCAAGAAGGTTGAATTTCCTCCTTTGTTGCCCAGTTCATATTCCTCATCCCGAGATACTGATGAAAATGTAGATTTGGACGACACTGCCGCAGGCCTAACTCCAACAAACGACCCCAACAAGGTTGACGCTCCTCCATCGACTTCGTGATAAAATTCTTCAGGGGCATTAGTCCTCATTTTTCGTCCCTTTTGGTCATTTGATGACAAAGGGGGAGAAATTTGAGTTAGTCTTCAAGCGGGTCTATATATATGGGCTTTTTTTTGTTAAGTTGCAACTCTCGCTCTTCTGAAGGTTTTGTTGATTGAGTTGTAAACTTAAGTCCGATAGTGACCTGATACTTTTGCTCTATTTTTCTGCATGTTATTTCCTCATTAAAGTTATGCACGCATGCTGAATTACATCAGTCACCATATTTCATCATACATTTCAAATTCTTCTTTTCATATGTTAAATGCGTGTATGAATTACAAGATATAGGGGGAGTTCTCCATGATTCTACTCTTCAATTGTGCATTGCTTCAAAAGCAAATTCCTCACTATGCACATCCTCAGGGGGAGTTCTTCTATATCTTGCAATCAAATTCCTCAAATTTGAGCACTTTCAATTCATATGTTTATCCCCGTTGAAAATTTAACCTATATTGTCATCAATCACCAAAAAGAGGGAGATTGTAAGTGCATCTAGTGCATCTTAGTGATTTTGGTGTATTCAAGACTTATAGGTTAAGGGACTAACATGTTTGTGAAGTGTACACACGCTCTATAAGTCAATGAGGAGTTTGATATTTACAGTGAAAGTCGACCCCTAAAAATGAATGTCTTCGGCTGAAGACTTTGGTTCTCCTAAAGACTTTGAAAGTGAATAAATTGGGGTGACCGTGAAGACTTGATATTCATGTGAGGACTATAAAGCGTGAAGACTTTTGTTTTCATAGTTTCATTTTCTTCTTCTTGAGTCATAGGAAACACTGTACTGTTAAAGGGGGTCGAGGTAATACTAAGGAAACTGATTTCCATGTGATGCTCATCTCAAAATCCTACACCTACCCAATCCTTCGAGTGAAGCCATTGGAAATCTCATATCAGTTCAGTCAATTTCTTCTGTGACAGAGACGGAGATCTTTTGGTCTCTAAGGAATTTGTTCTAACTGAGGAGTTAGGAATTTGCCGGTGTGAATTGCGTGCACAGTGAGGAGCATGATAGCCCTAAGGAATTCGAACCTCATATCTGACCGTTGCTGTGCCACGTGCCAGCTGTCCAAAATATCTTACCACCTAACGGTCATATCAGTTTAGGGCATTTATGTCTTATCATGTCGGGCTGCTCCCTAGGCTATAAATTGCCGCCCCCTACAAGCACTAGCTGGTTGGCTGCTCCGAGAGAAACTGACACTTGTCATTTGAGAGCATCCCATCCTCCGAGGACTTTGAGTGAAAATCATCAAGTGAGGAAAACCCAAATCCCAAACCCAAACCTACAAACCCCAAAGTGATTGAGCATCACTGAAGAGATTGTTCCTGTGTGGAACCGATGCTTGTTACCGTTGAGGACTGTGTATCCTCCAGACGGTTAGGCGTCATGGTTTGAGCATCCAAGAGGAATTGTGGATTGCTGACCAAGTCTGTGAAGGTTTGGAAGTCACCTGTGAAGACTTACCACTACTGTTGGGCAAGGTCTATGTGATCTTAGCTCAAGGAGAATACGGTGAGGACTGTGTGTCCGGCACTGTGTGTCCTCGAGTTTAAATACTCAGCCGCTCCAACTAGACATACAACTGTCACAACAATTGGAACTGGTCTACCAAATCATTGTCTTCACCAAGCCTACTGGTTCTATTTCCTCAACCCTTTCATTTCCTCAGTTATGTGTTGATGAACCTGATCATTACTGTTTGAAGACTTTGACTGAAGACTTTCTCTAATTCCTCAATCCTATTTCTTCAGTCTGTTTTGTCTTCATCCTGCTTATCCTGTGTTTACGCTTCCTGTACTTAGTGTTTGGCTTTCATTTCATCATGATGACTAGGTTGTTACTCTTTTATGCTTATACCTGAGTACTTATTCCGCTGCAAGTAGTTCTTCTCTTAGGAATTTCCTCACCCTGAAATTCCTCAGTGAAGAATTCATAAAAATCTCCTATTCACCCCCCTCTAGTCGACGTAACGCACTTTCACACCCAATGTTGATGGTTTATTGAATCTCGATCGCGGTAATACACATATTCATAATATTGATGCCAAAAGATGCAAAGTTGGTAATGATAGTGCAACTTATTTGTGGCACTACCATTTGGGTTATATCGGTGTAAAGCGCATGAAGAAACTCCATGCTGATGGACTTTTGGAATCAGTTGATTATGAATCACTTGGTGCTTGTGAACCGTGCCTTATGGGCAAGATGACTAAAACTCCGTTCTCCGGAACAATGGAACGAGCTACTGACTTGTTGGAAATAATACATACCGATGTATGCGGTCCAATGAGTATTGAGGCTCGTGGTGGGTATCATTATTTTCTTACCTTCACAGATGATTTGAGACGATATGGTTATATCTACTTAATGAAACATAAGTCTGAAACATTTGAAAAGTTCAAAGAAATTCAGAGTGAAGTGGAAAATCATCGTAACAAGAAAATAAAGTTTCTACGATCTAATCGTGGAGGAGAATATTTGAGCTACGAGTTTGGTCTTCATTTAAAACAACATGGGATGGTTTCACAATTAACGCCACCTGGAACACCACAGCGAAATGGTGTGCCTGAATGTCGTAACCGTACTTTATTGGATATGGTGCGATCTATGATGTCTCTTACTGATTTACCGCTATCGTTTTGGGGTTATGCTTTAGATGCGGCTGCATTCACTTTAAATAGGGCACCATCAAAATCCGTTGAGACGACACCTTATGAATTTTGGTTTGGCAAGAAACCAAAGTTGTCGTTTCTTAAAGTTTGGGGCTATGATGCTTATGTGAATAAGTTTCAACCTGATTAGCTCGAACCCAAATCGGAGAAATGCGTCTTCATATGATACCCAAAGGAAACTGTTGGGTACACCTTCTATCACAGATCCAAAGGCAAGATCGTTGCTAAGAATGGATCCTTTTTGGAGAAGGAATTTCTCTCGAAAGAATTGAGTGGGAGGAAAGTAGAACTTGATGAGGTAATTGTACATTCTCCCTAATTGGAAAGTAATTCATCACAAATATCAGTTCCAATGATTCCTACACCAATTAGTGAGGAAGCTAAGATGATGATCATGAAACTTCAGATCAAGTTACTAATGAACCTTGTAGGTCTTCCAGAGTATGGTCTGCACCAGAGCGGTATAGTAATCCTGTTCTGGAAGTCATGTTACTAGACCATGGTGAACCTACGAACTATGAGGAAGCAATGATAAGCCCAGATTCCACAAAATGGCTTGAGGCCATGAAATCTGAGATGGGATCCATGTATGAGAAAAAAAGTGTGGACTTTGGTGGACTTGCCCAATGATCGGCAAGCCATAGAAAATAAATGGATCTTCAAGAGGAAGACGAACGCTGATCGTAGTGTTACTATCTACAAAGCTCGACTTGTCGTAAAAGGTTTTCGACAAGTTCAAGGTGTTGACTACAATGAAATTTTCTCAACTGTAGTGATGCTTAAATCCGTCTGAATCATGTTAGCAATTGCCATATTTTATGAAATCTAATAAATGGATGTCAAAACTGTATTCCTTAAATGGATATTTCTTAAAGAAGAGTTGCATATGATGCAACCAGAAGGTTTTGTCAATCCTAAAGGTACTAACAAGGTGTGCAAGCTCCAGCGATCCATCTATGGACTGGTGCAAGCATCTCGGAGTTGGAATAACTCTTTGATGAGTTGATCGAAGCATACAGTTTTATACAGACTTATGGTGAAGCCTGTATTTACAAGAAAGTGAGTGGGAGCACTACATCCTTTCTAATAAGTATATGTGAATGACAAGATCGAAAATGATGCAGAATTTTCTGGAAAGCATAAAGGAGAGTTTGAAAGGAGAGTTTGAAAGGAGATTTTCAAAGAAAGACCTCGATGAAGCTGCTTACATATTGGGCATCAAGATCTATAGAGATAGATCAAGACGCTTGATAAGTTTTCTCAATGAGTATATACCTTGACAAGTTTCTGAAAGAGTTCAAAATGGATCAGTCAAAGAAAGAGTTCTTGCATGTATTACAAGGTGTAAAGTTGAGTAAGACTCAAAGCCCGACCACGGCAGAAGATAGAAAGAGAATGAAAGTCATTCCCTATGCCTCAGTCATATGTTCTATAAAGTATGCCATGCTATGTACCAGACTAGTTGTGTGCCTTACTATGAGTTTGGCAAAGGGGTACGATAGTGATCCAGGAGTGGATCACTGTATAGCGGTCAAAATTATCCTTAGTTACCTAAGAGGACTAAGGAAGTATTTCTCGGCTATGTTGATAAAGAGTTCGTCGTAAAGAGTTACGTTGATGCAAGGTTTTACGCCGATCCTGATGACTCTAAGTCTGAATCTGCATACATATTGAAAGTGGGAGAAATTAGATAGAGTAGCTCCATGCAGAGCATTGTAGACATAGAATATTTGCAAAATACATACGGATCTGAATGTGACAGACCCGTTGACTAAACTCCTCTCACGAGAAAAACATGATCACACCTTAGTAATCTTTGGGTGTTAATTACATAGGGATGTGAACTAGATTATTGACTCTAGTAAACCCTTTGGGTGTTGGTCACATACAGATGTGAACTATTGGTGTTAAATCACATGGCGATGTGAACTATATTATTGACTCTAGTGCAAGTGGGAGACTGAAGGAAATATGCCCTAGAGGCAATAATAAAGTTGTTATTTATATTTCCTTACATCACGATAATTGTTTATTATTCATGCTATAATTGTATTAACCGGAAACTTAGTACATGTGTGAATACATAGACAAAAACAAAGTGTCCCTAGTATGCCTCTACTTGACTAGCTCATTAATCAAAGATGGTTATGTTTCCTGACCATAGACATGTGTTGTCATTTGATGAACGGGATCACATCATTAGGAGAATGATGTGATGGACATGACCCATCCGTTAGCTTAGCATTATGATCGTTACAGTTTCATTGCTACCGTGTTGAGCTTGCCTTTCCCCTCATGCTAGCCAATTCTCAGCACTAAGTAGAAATACTACTTGTGCTTCCAAATACCCTTAAACCAGTTTTGCCATGAGAGTCCACCATATCTACCTATGGATTGAGTAAGATCCTTCAAGTAAGTTGTCATTGGTGCAAGCAATAAAAATTGCTCTCTAAATATGCATGACTTATTAGTGCAGAGAAATAAGCTTTGTACGAACTTGTTGTGGACGCAATAAAAGCGACGGACTGCATAATAAAGGTTCACATGCAAGGGGAAATATATAGTGACGTTCTTTTGCATTAAGATTTTGTGCATCAACCCAAACGCGCATGACAACCTCTGCTTCCCTCTGCGAAGGGCCTATCTTTTATTATTATCCTCTACTTTATGCAAGGGTCACGGTGATCTTCACCTTCCTTTTTCATTTTATCCTTTGGCAAGCTCAACATGTTGGAAAGAACATGATATATATATCTAATTGGATGTGGGGGAGCGTGAATTATTATTGTTGACATTACCCTTGAGGTAAAAGGTTGTGGGGCAAAAACTATAAGCCCCTATCTTTCTCTGTGTCTGATTAAAACTCCGTAACCACAAAGTATCGCGTGAGTGCTAGCAATTATGAACGACTAAGTGATAGTTGAGTATGTGGACTTGCTTTTAAGCTCTGATATAGACTCTTTCCGATGTTATGATAAATTGCAATTGCTTCAATGACTAAGATTATAATTGTTGGTGCCCAATAAAGTTTTTGATTCATATTTTGGCTTTGTGAAAAGGTTATCACTAGAACATAAGTAATCATATGAAAAAAAATTATATATGTTGCTGTTATGAAGCAATCATGATGCCTTCATGTCCGTATTTTATTTTTATCGACGCCTCTACCTCTAAACATGAGGACATATTTGTTGTTATCGGCTTTTCGCTTGAGGACAAGCGAGGTCTAAGCTTGGGGGAGTTGATACGTCCATTTTGCATCATGCTTTTATGTCAATATTTATTGCATTATGGGTTGTTATTTCATGTTATGTCACAATATTTATGGCTATTCTCTCTTATTTTACAAGGTTTACATGAAGAGGGAGAATGCCGGTAGCTGGAATTCTGGGCTGGAAAAGGAGCAAATATTGAAGGACTATTCTACGCAACTCCAAAAGTCCTGAAACTCCATGGAATATCCTAGAATAAATAAAGAAAAATCATCGCCAAAGATGAAGGCCAGGGGGCCCACACCCTGCTCACGAGGGTGGGGGCGCCCCCTGGGCGCGCCCCCCTACCTCGTGGGCCCCCTGGTGGCTCTCCGACGCCCATCTTCTCCCATATGAAGTCTTTCAATGAGAAAAAAATAGAAGAGAACCTTTCGGGACGAGACTCCGCCGCCACGAGGCGGAACCTTGGCGGAACCAATCTAGGGCTTTGGCAGAGCTGTTCTGCCGGGGACACTTCCCTCCGGGAGGGGGAAATCATCACCATCGTCATCACCAACATTCCTCTCATCGGGAGAGGGCAATCTCCATCAACATCTTCACCAGCACCATCTCATCTCCAACCCTAGTTCATCTCTTGTATCCAATTCTTGTCTCCAAGTCCGGGATTGGTGCTAGTAGGTTGCTAGTAGTGTTGATTACTCCTTGTAGTTGATGCTAGTTGGTTTATTTGGTGGAAGATCATATGTTCAGATCCTTTATGCACAATATTACCCCGCTGATTATGAACATGAATATGCTTTGTGAGTAGTTACGTTTGTTCCTGAGGACAAGGGAGAAGTCTTGCTATTAGTAGTCATGTGAATTTGGTATTCGTTCGATATTTTGATAAGATGTATGTTGTCTAACCTCTAGTGGTGTTATGTGAACGTCGACTACATAACACTTCACCATTATTTGGGCCTAGAAGAAGGCATTGGGAAGTAATAAGTAGATGATGGGTTGCTAGAGTGACAGAAGCTTAAACCCTAGTTTATGTGTTGCTTCATAAGGGAATGATTTGGATCCATATGTTTCATGCTATGGTTAGGTTTACCTTAATACTTTTGTTGTAGTTCAGGATCCTTGCAATAGAGGTTAATCATAAGTGGGATGCTTGTCCAAGTAAGGGCAGTACCCAAGCACCGGTCCACCCACATATCAAATAATCAAAGTACCGAATGCGAATCATATGAGCGTGATGAAAACTAGCTTGACGATATTCCCATGTGTCCTCGGGAGCGCTTTTCCTATTATAAGAGTTTTTCAAGGCTTGTCCTTTGCTACAAAAAGGATTGGGCCACCTTGCTGCACTTTATTTACTTTTGTTACTTGTTGCTCGTTACAATTTATCCTATCACAAAACTATCTGTTACCAATTATTTCAGTACTAGCAGAGAATACCTTGCTGAAAACTGCTTATCATTTCCTTCTGCTCCTCGTTGGGTTCGACACTCTTACTTATCGAAAGGACTACGATAGATCCCCTATACTTGTGGGTCATCAAGACTCTTTTCTAGCGCCGTTGCCGGGGAGTGAAGCGCCTTTGGTAGGTGGAATTTGGTAAGAAAAAAATTTATTTAGTGTGCTGAAATTTTCTGTCACTTGTTACCATGGAAAGTAATTGTTTGAGGGGCTTGTTCGAGGTATCTTCACCCCGTCCAGTTGAGCCAAGAGTTGCTCCTCAACCTACTGAATCTATGGAAAATAAAACTGTTTTTCAGATTCCTTCGGGTATGATGGAAAAACTGCTAGCTAACACTTTCACAGGAGATGGAACAAAGCATCCTGACGAACATCTACGCTTTGTGGATGATATTTGTGGACTATTTAAGCTTGCAGGTATACCCGATGATGCCGTTAAGAGGAAGGCTTTCCCTTTATCTTTGGAGGGAGACGCATTGACATGGTACAGGATATGTGATGATACGAGATCATGGAACTATAAAAGATTGAAATTGGAATTTCATCAAAAGTATTACCCTATGCATCTTGTACATCGTGATCGCAATTATATATATAATTTTTGGCCTCGCGAAGGAGAAAGCATCGCTCAATCTTGGGGGAGACTTAAATCAATGTTATATTCATGCCCCAATCATGAGCTCTCAAAATTGACAATTCTCCAGAATTTTTATGCTCGGCTTTCTGCTAATAATCGCACCATGCTCGATACTTCTTGTGCTGGCACTTTTATGATGAAGTCTATTGAATTTGGATGGAATTTATTGGATAGAATTAAACGCAACTCTGAAGATTGGGACCTCGACGAAGGTAAGGAGTCAGGTATGACACCTACGTTTGATTGTGTTAAATATTTTATGGATACCTATATTTTCCGTAAGTTTAGCACTAAATATGGACCTGACTCTGAGATAGTAGCTTCTTTTTGTGAATCTTTTGCTACTTATGTTGATCTCCCCAAGGAGAAGTGGTTTAAATATCATCCTCCCATAGAAGTAAAAGTAGCTGCACCTATTAAAGTTGAAGAAAAGATTGTCACTTATAATGATCCTATTGTTCGTACTTCTTATGTTGAGAAACCCCCTTTCCCTATTAGAATGAAGGATCATGCTAAAGCTTCAACTATTGTTCGTAAAAGCAATATTAGGACTTATACACCTCCTGAGAAAGTCAAAGTAGAACCCAATATTGCTATTGTTAAAGATGTATGTTATCTAACATCTAGTGGTGTTATGTGAATGTCGAGTACATAACACTTCACCATTATTTGGGCCTAGAGGAAGGCATTGGGAAGTAATAAGTAGATGATGGGTTGCTAGAGTGACAGAAGCTTAAACCCTAGTTTATGCGTTGCTTCGTAAGGGGCTGATTTGGATCCATATGTTTCATGCTATGGTTAGGTCTACCTTAATACTTTTGTTGTAGTTGTGGATGCTTGCAATAGAGGTTAATCATAAGTGGGATGCTTGTCCAAGTAAGGGCAGTACCCAAGCACCGGTCCACCCACATATCAAATTATCAAAGTGCCGAACGTGAATCATATGAGCGTGATGAAAACTAGCTTGACGATATTCCCATGTGTCCTCGGGAGCGCTTTTCCTATTATAAGAGTTTGTCAAGGCTTGTCCTTTGCTACAAAAAGGATTGGGCCACCTTGCTGCACTTTATTTACTTTTGTTACTTGTTGCTCGTTACAATTTATCCTATCACAAAACTATTTGTTACCACTTATTTCAGTACTTGCAAAGAATACCTTGCTGAAAACCGCTTATCATTTCCTTTTGTTCCTTGTTGGGTTCGACACTCTTACTTATCAAAAGGACTGCGATAGATCCCCTATACTTGTGGGTCATTAGCATGCTTAACGTTCGATGACGATTTGTATTATGAGTTATGTGATTTGATGACCGAAGTTTGTTCGGAGTCCCGGATGAGATCACAGACATCACGAGGAGTCTCGAAATGATTGAGACATAAAGATCAATATATTGGAAGGCTATATTCGAACATCGGAAAGGTTTCGAGTGATTCAGGTATTTTTCGGAGTACTGGAGAGTTACGGGAATTCGCCGGGGGAAGTAATGGGCCTTAATGGGCCATACGGGAAGGGAGAGAAGGGCCTCAAGGGGTGGTTGCGCCCCCCATGGGCTGGTCCGAATTGGACTAGGAGGGGGCTGCGTCCCCCTCCTTCCTTCTCCCCTCTTCCTCCTTCTTCCTTCTCCTACTAGGAATAAGAAAGAGGAGGGGAATCCTACTTGGACTGGGGAGTCCTAGTAGGATTCCCCACACCTGGCGCACCCCCCTTTGGCCGGCCACCTCTTCCCTCCCCTCCTTTATATACGTGGCCAGGGGCACCCCATAGACACACAAGTTGATTGTTTAGCCGTGTGCGGTACCCCCTCCAAAGATTTCCACCTCGGTCATATCGTCGTAGTGCTTAGGCGAAGACTTGCACCGGTAACTTCATCATCACCGTCACCACGCCGTCGTGCTGACGAAACTCTCCCTCGATCTCAACTGGATCTAGAGTTTGTGGGACGTCATCGAGCTGAACGTGTGCAGATCATGGAGGTGTCGTACCTTCGGTGCTAGGATCGGTCGGATCGTGAAGACGTACGACTACATCAACCGCGTTGTCATAACGCTTCCGCTTTCGATCTATGAGGGTACGTAGACAACACTCTCCCCTCTCGTTGCTATGCATTTCCTAGATAGATCTTGCGTGATCATAGGAAAATTTTGAAATTACCGCGTTTCCCAACAGTTTCATACCCTACAAACAATTTCTATCTTTTGTTCTCCGCTAATAGGAAGTCGAGAGTGATTCTTTATTGCACTTTTAGGGATAATCATATGATCCAACTATGTTAGCATTGTTGAGAGATTGCACTAGTGAAAGTATGCACCCTAGGCCTCATTTTCCATCATTGCAATACGGTTTGTGCTTCGTTTTACTACTTACTACCTTCCTGTTTTTATTGTTCGCACTACAAAAACTCATATCTACTATCCATACTACACTTTTATCACCATCTCTTCGCCGAACTAGTGCACCTATACAATTTGCCATTGTATTGGGTGTGTTGGGGACACAAGAGATTTCTTGTATTTGATTGCAGGGTTGCTTGAGAGATACTATCTTCATCCTACACCTCCCACGGATTGATAAACCTTAGGTCACCCACTTGAGGGAAAATTGCTACTGTCCTACAAAACTCTGCGCTTGAAGGCCCAACACGAGTATACAAGAATAAAGTTGCATAGTAGACAACAAGCTCTTTTCTAGCGTCGTTGCCAGGGAGGTGAGTGCTTGAAGGTATATCTTTAAATCTTGCAATTGAATCTTTTAGTTTCTTGTTTTATCACTAGTTTGGTTTATAAAAAAATTTACAAAAAATGGAGATTGGGTTACCTCAGGTTGTTCTTTATCTTTATAATGTCTATCTTGAGAATAAGGATTCTGATAATTGTGTTCAATTGCTAGAAAAAGAATTCAACAAAATTTATGGCACAAAAACTTTGGATGATGAGCATGATTGCAATATTGCTAGTATGAATTCCTTGAATACTCATGATACTAATGATGATTGCACTAGCCATGATAATGATGTCTCCTACAAGGATGTCAATTTTTGCGGAGTAAATTGGGAGTGCAAACACACACCAAAAAGGGAAGATAGATTTTGTAAGAAGCATAAATATTTAGAAACGAAAATTTTGCAAGAGAGTCTAGATGATTGTGCTGAAAGATTTAATTTTTTTTCGCCATCCTTGTGAACTTTGCAATGAAAGTGGTCATTTAAATCTCCAATGCTATTTGTTTCATGATCAAATCATGTCCAAAATTTGTGATAACTTGATTACCCTTGAGCATCATAAAGAGCTTAGTCTTATTTTGGGGTATGAAGAAATGAAACATATAACTAAGGGTATTCCAAAATTTAATCTCAGTAGATTTATTGATTTTGATCTAGAGGAAATTTATATGTTTTGTGCGGTAAATTGCATTGAGAATCCTTATATTGCCAACTATCTAAAGACAAGAAAACAAATAGAATATGAAGAGAGTACTAATGAAAGGTAAAATATTTCCCAATACCCTCCTAGTGTTTCTTATGATGAATAAGGTAACGAGGAGGAGCTTCCTATCCAATCAATATCTTCAACAAGAAGCTTGAAAAAATTGATTAAACCCACACGTGAGGTGGTGAAGAAGAAAAAGGAAAGAAGAAAAAGTAGAGGTAAAAAGGTAAAGCTCCCAAGTAATATTTCTCGTATCACCATTGTGCCTCATGAAAGTGAATCAACTTTGTTGATGGAGAATGATGATATTGAGTATGATTTTGTGATGCCTAATACTTGTTGTAATGATTATGCTTGGGAAGACAATGATGTCTTTTATGATCTTGAAAATCTATTTGGCACTTGCTTGGAACAATATGATAATAATGCTTACTATACTATTGGTTCCATTCATGCTATTGATAAGAATGATTTTGATGATATGCAAAACCACTTGCTTGGGGATGCTATGTTTGATGAGTATGAAATGTTTGAAGATTTATTTTCTGAAAATAATGCATGTCCTAAGCTTGGGGATGCTTTGCATAATGAATATGATCCTTTGATTCCTTCTACTTTCATTAACAAAATTAATTATGATGATAGCATGCCTCCTATTTATGATGATTACAATGATGAAAGTGGGTTTGGAAGAGTGTCAACTCTAGGTAGTAGTGATCCCACTGTTTTGGAGGTTGTTAAACTTATTACAATATTGATGAAAGTGGTTTTGTATAGGTCATGACTTTATTTAGTGCTACATCCACTATTTTGGAAGAGGTTTCAATTGACTATGCCAATAATGTTGCTATCTATGATGATTATTATGATGACATGTATGCCATAAAGAGTAATAAATCTTCTATGTTTTTGGATCATGAAAAGAATGCTTTATGTGATGGTTATATGGATGAATCTATTCATGATACTACTGAAAATTATTATGAGAGAGGAACTTATGATTCATGATGCTCTTGTTCTGTTTCAATCCTTATCTTTTATGCAAGCATCATTGAACTTATCATGCCTAGCTAAAAGGATTTAAAGAAAAACGCTTGTTGGGAGGCAACCCAACATTTACCCCTACTGTTTTTGTGTGATCGCATGATTATTCTACTGTAGTAATCATGTTTATTGCTTTTTTTTCAATAAAATGTCAAGTAAAGCCTTTGGGATAGTAGGGATGATAGTTGACTTGAATCTGCGCTAAAACAGAAACTTTTGTGCTCAGTCCAGGAATTTTGAAAATTCACTGGAACGTGATTTTTATCTGAAAGTTTTACAGGTGAGAAATATACAAATTCTCTACGTTGTCCTAATTTTTCAGAATTTTTGAAGTAGCATAAGTATGGTTGGAGTGCAGATTACTACAGGCTGTTCTGTTTTTGACAGATTCTGTTTTCAATGCATACTTTGCTTGTTTCCTAGTTTCTATGGCTTATATTGCTCAACATAAATTGTGGAAACGATATGCTACAGTAGGCATTGTGTGTAAACAATTATGAATCTGGTCTTTGACAGTACCAAAGTGAAATGGTTTGCTCTTTATCATACTAACCTATCTCACGAAGTCCCGTTATGTTTTGTGTGATTGAAGTTTTCAAGTTTTGGGTGAGATGTCGATATGAGGAGAATAAGGAGTGACAAGACGCTAAGCTTGGGGATGCCCAAGGCACCCCAAGGTAATATTCAAGGAATATCCAAGCAACTAAGCTTGGGGATGTCCCGGAAGGCATCCCCTCTTTCATCTTCAACATTATCGGTAACCTCACTTGGAGCTATGTTTTCATTCGTCACATGATATGAGTTTTACTTGGAGCATCATTTGATTTTGTTAGGATTTGCTTGCTGTTATTTAGAATAATGTTTTGCATCTTCTACTTCAATAAAAATGTCAAGGATAGCCTTTATGATACTTATTTTGCAAGTCTACATGTTGCTGTTTCAAAACAAAAAGTTTATCGCTGTTGAAAACATTGGTCATACAAGCAATTTATGAATGATTAGTAGAAGGAAGAGAACTTTCACATGCAAATACACTATATTGGAAACCTTTTGTGATTATAAGCCCCCATCAAAATATTATATGCCAAAATTGTTGACATTGGACAAGGAAGACAACGTAATGACAAGGAAGACAAACTTTTGTGCGTCCGCTCGCAACCTCCAACGCACCGCCGGGCGACCGAGCCGTGGAAGGGTCGCTTTCTCCAGCCAGGCACAAGCAGAAACGTCCACGGCGAGCGGACGGCGCTGTCGCGCCGGCAACACAATGTCGATCACCAGCGGTAGTGTTCGCGGTAGCGGTCGCGGTCGCGGTCGCGCGCGTCCGGTCGCCGTCGGCAGACCGGTGGGTGAAAGGCAACTAGGCAAAGGGGAGAAGACTTGACCGTGCATGCGTGCGTCCGTGTGGAGTAGTATGTACAGTCGTTGGCACGATTAGTCGCGGTTCCAGCATTCATTACAAACAAAAAATGGATGTGTATGTATCAACGCGTATGCAGTGGACACAGCGAAGAACGATCACGACATACTACGGGACAAACCAGCTTTCCACGCGCCCAGAACTTCGTCCTGGCACGCTGAGGAGAATTGTACTGATCGATTATGACACGTTGAGTTGCAGTCCCTCAATCTTCACTGTTACTACTTGTGCATTTCCTCGGCATTCTTCAGGAACCTCTCGTGTCCGCAGCTTCGCGCGGAAGCATGCAGATTTGCAGAAGCGTCCACGATACGATCCATCCGGCCGATGGCGCCCCGGTGGGTTGTGCCCACCTCGGTGGCCTCCCGCACCCCCTCTTCACCCTATAAATCGTCAAATATTCCAAAAACCCTAGCGGAGATCCTAGATCAGAAGTTCCATCGTCGTAAGCCTCTATAGCCACGAGAAACCAATCTAGAACCCATTCCGGCACCCTGCCGGAGGGGGGAATCATCACCGGTGGCCATTTTCATTATCCCGGCGGCCACCACGATGAGGAGGGTGTAGTCCACCCTCGGGGCTGAGGGTTGTTCCAGTAGCCATGTGTTTAATCTCTCTCTCTCTCTATCTATCTATCTCTCTCTCACTTGATCTTGAGATGTCACGATCTTGACAGATCATGGGCTTTGTTAACATAGATGGATCATATGATGTTTCTCCCCTCTCTACTCTTGTTGTGATGAATTGAATCTTGTCGGATTGAATGTTTACATCTGAGAACACATGATGTATGTCTTGCGTTATGAATACTTGAGGTGACAATGGGGTATCATATTGATTCACTTGATGTATGTTATGGCACTCAACTTCCGGATTCCCAAGGTAACATTGGGGTAATCTATGCATAGGGGATGATGCATGTTTTTATTATCTTTTCTCCGATAGAAACTCTGGGGTCTCCTTGTAGTTCTTTGTGTGGATTGAATATTATGATCATGAAGTTGTTTGATGCATATCGTAGAATTAACTCACTAATACTTGTGGTGACATGGAGTATCTAAGTGACATTAGAGTTGGTTGATGTGTGTCCTATGGTGTTATTTTAGTACGAACTCTTGGTTAGATTGACCGAAAAGAATAGCTTTGTGTTATTTTAGTACGAACTCTAGGATAGATTGATCGGAAAGAATAGCTTTGAGGTGGTTTCGTACCCTACAAACAATTTCTATCTTTTGTTCTCCGCTAATAGGAACTCGGGAGAATCACTTTATTTCACTTTGAGGGATAATCATATGACCCAACTATGTTAGCATTGTTGAGAGATTGCACTAGTGAAAGTATGCACCATAGGCCTCATTTTCCATTTTTGCAATACCGTTTGTGCTCCGTTTTACTATTTACTACCTTACTGTTTTTTATTGTTCGCACTATAAAAACTCATATCTACTATCCATACTACACTTTTATCACCATCTCTTCGCCGAACTAGTGCACCTATACAATTTGCCATTTGTATTGAGTGTGTTGGGGACACAAGAGATTTCTTGTATTTGATTGCAGGGTTGCTTGAGAGAGACTATCTTCATCCTACATCTCGCACGGATTGATAAATCTTAGGTCATCCACTTGAGGGAAAATTACTACTTTCTTACAAAACTCTGTTCTTGGAGGCCCAACACGAGTCTACAAGAATAAAGTTGCGTAGTAGACATCAGTCCCACCGAGATTCCTAACGTTCACATTTTGAACTGAATCCGTCTCATCGAGTTCTTCTATTCGGTCTGATCGAGTTGGGTCAAATGTGTGTAACGGTTGGATTTGTGTGAAGGCTATATATACCCATCCACCCCCATTTCCATTTGTGAGAGAGACATCAAAACGTGCCTACACTTCCACTACTCATTTTCTGAGAGAGAACCACCTACTCCTGTGTTGAGACCAAGACATTCCAATCCAACCACAAGAATCTTGATATCTAGCCTTCCCCAAGTTGCTTTCCACTCAAATCATCTTTCCACCATAGCCAAATCTGTGTGAGGGAGAGTTTGGGGAGACTATCATTTGAAGCACAAGAGCAAGGAGTTCATCATCAACCCACCATCTATTACCTTTTGGAGAGTGGTGTCTCCTAGATTGGTTCGGTGTCATTTGGGAGCCTCCGTCAAGATTGTGGAGTTGAACCAAGGAGTTTGTAAGGGCAAGGAGATCGCCTACTTCGTGAAGATCTACCCGAGTGAGGCAAGTCATTCGTGGGCGATGGCCATGCTGGGATAAACAAGGTTGCTTCTTCGTGGACCCTTCGTGGATGGATCCCTTCGTGGACTCGCGCAGCCGTTACCCTTTGTGGGTTGGAGTCTCTCTATTTTCTTGTGGATCATGATCATTGGTTCTCTCTTCCTTCATCCTCATAATTGCAGCATCCTTCTCAAACACAGGATTTTGTAGGAACATTTTTTCTTCAACAAGCTTGCAAATCACAGTCCTGGCCCTCCCCTACACCATGGGTCCACCCATTCGAGATAACCACATGTCTCATATACCTACACAAATACAGATTAAATTTCATAATTTTGGAACAAAACAGTTCATGACAAGGTATGTACACATTTGCATCTCAATTATTGTTTATTTTACTCACCTCAGGGGGATAGATCATAAATCTACGACCAAAACCATAGCCTTTGCGACAAACTCTACAGACTTGATTCATTAGTGGGAACATGAGTCACTCTTGTCCACGTCATTGAACCACATCGAATTTAGACCGGGGTACATTCAAGTCAACTTGAGGGAGGGTTTCTGCCCCTGCATATCCAAAATGATACTCCCTCCCTTCCTAAATGTAAGTCTTTGTAGAGATTTCACTATAAACCGCATACGGATGTATATAGACGCATTTTAAGTTTAGATTCATTCATTTTGCTCTGTATGTAGTCCATCTAGTGGAATCTCTACAAAGACTTATATATTTAGGAACGGAGGAAGTATATTTCATCATTTTCGCCTCGCCATTGAGCCACTACACCAAATTCATGACAACTGCGTCATAAGATGAACAATTGCACACACACCTTACAGGAATTAACATCCATGTAGCGCACCTCGCGGGTGATCTTCGCCCACTGCTCTTTGTCCTTCGTCTTGTCGGTGCCGGCGAGATCACACCTGGCGAGCGGGCGAGGCTGGGGCTTGACAACAACGCCGGCCCTACATCACAGCCTCTGGCATGCTCGCCGCCCGTCGCCGTGGAGCCCTTCATGTCTTCGATGGTGGTGAGGGCCTGACGCCTGGACATGATGAGGGCTAGGGATTTTGAAATCGGGGAACTTGCCGCCGCGAGCTACGGATTTGTAGTTTTACGTCTTGCTGCCTAGGGACCTAATTACTTAAA
>NC_057810.1:668726916-668770499 GCF_018294505.1 Triticum aestivum | reverse complement strand
CGCCTTGTATGAAAATGAATCCGCATTATAGTCGAGGGGCTACTTTTCGGGGTTTTGAAGTTCTTGGATGAATTTGTTCCCACCACCACAAGTTTATATGTACCAAAACATGTACTCCCTACGTAAAGAAATATAAGAACATTTAAATAATTAAAGTAGTGGTCTAAGTGCTCTTATATTTTTTTACAGTGGGAGTATTAATAACTGTTATAATTAACAGTTTAGTTTCAAAAAGAAAAATGCTGAGGTTCGTGTTTCCTTTTGAGGACGCGAAGAGGTTCAGGGTATGGCCTCATGTTGCTACATTGGCTTTACGGTACAGTTTAAGCGCCGCTGCCGTGCCATCAACCAGAATCTGTCCGGCAAATCCGCCCACCGCGCCGTATCGTGCCGAGCCTCTACAGATAGAAGATGCAATGCAACCCAGGCCACCACGGGTCTCACACTGTTGGCAACCGACGCCGTTTCTCCCGGCCAGCCCGTGCCATCAGAATCCATCACCTCACCTGCACTGCAGTCTTGCAGCTAGCTCGTGGAACGAGCGGCCCACCGGGGGAGCTGCAGCTGCAGCTGCAGTCGCCATGGCTGGTGCCTATGCTTTGCCAAACAAATGATGGGATCCGAGGAGACGGATCACTTTCATGTGCCCACTTTACGTACGTACCCATCGTCGTCGTCTCGCGGCTGGACTGTGGCATGCAGCTCGCCTTGCCGTTGGTTCGCTGCATGCCCGGCGTTGCGCTACCCTACCATGTGGGGCAGTGGCCAGTGTTGCTGCTACCCCGGCCCATGTGCTGATCTGCCAAAGTTAGTGCCGCGGAGGCGCCGGCGAGGTGGGCCGCTCGCGTCGTGGCGTCGTCGAGCGTGTTGGTGAATGAAAACGCGGGACACGGGCTTCCTTCCCGATTTGGCACGGGCGGGCCAAGATCTGTCCTAGATACCAAGTACGTGGTGCTGTTTGGTATGGATACAGACCAGCTTGCTGACATCTGTAGAATTTCACGTCTATGGACTAGATCTGGTTTGGTTGGTCCTGCAGACCGCCGCTGGAGTGTTGTATTATTCCAAGTTTGCGCCGCAAGCATCCACCCAACGGCCCAAGTTTGCTCTTATCTGAAGCAGGGCACCCTACACGTCCAAATAAAAAAACAAATCAGGGCGTCCTGAAAAAGGAGCAAATCTGGCGTCTGGGCAGATTTTAAAACTTGCATCAACCCCGGCCGGTTGGCTAGCTACCTGATCATCAAGCCCCGGGCCTCCAAATGGACTGCCGCCAATTCGCCGCAGCGAGCTGGAAAGGTGTACGTCAGCTGTGCGACGAAAGCGAATGCGACAGGACAAACTGCGAGATCTAGCTACCCATAATTCAACTAGTCACGTACTCGTCTCCAGCAAGGAGAGCCAGAGACGATCATGCAGATATGTTGGTGATCTTCTCATCTCATCATTATTTTCCTGGACTCCTCGGTACCCATAGGCCGTAGCATATGACCAGTCTCAGACCCATCGCTCAGTGAAGACAAAAAGGGATGAGTCCGGGAGCCGTTGGTACAGGAAGGTAAGGAGGACTACGGCCTAGCCAGTGGCTACGGGCTACGGCACCAACGCTTATCAAGACCACTTTTCCACGCGCCCAAATCTTTGTCCCGCCTCGCTCCACCGTATCGCGGTCGCAGAAAGCTCCACCGAGACAGCGAAACTTGGCATGTTGATCACAGAAAGTTCTACTACTACTAGTACTGACTTCTTCTTTAAGCAATATGGGAGTAGCTTCCTCGATCAATCTTCACTGTTACTGCTCGTGTGCCTTCTTCTGGAAAGACTGCAACCTCTCGTGTCCGCAGCTTCGCGCGCAAGCATGCGCTGCGGCAGGCATCCGGCTGACAGCGAGCCACCAATGCGACGGAGGAGATCGCAGCATCTTACGTGCGTCCAACGGTTGCAGTGAGCGATCCTGCTACTCCGATCGGGCGATGAGGTCGGCCGTACCAGCCACCTGCATGCACTCGCAACCGCCGAGCGAGCGAGCCGTGGAAGGGCCGCTTTCTCGAGCGAGGCAGGCACAGGCAGAAACGTCCGCGGCGACGGCAAAGGGCGAACGGCGCGCGGCCGGACATGCATGCGCGGCCGCCGAGCGGCAACCAATGTCGACCACCGACCGTTACCGATACATGGCACGGCACGTAGCAGTTGCGGTCGTCGTCGACCGATCGGTGGGTGAAAGGCAAGGGGACGACGACTTGACCGTGCGTGCGTGCGTTCATGTGGAGGAGGTTTGAGGAAGAAGTATGTATGGTCGTTGTCACCAGGCAGGATAAGAGCGTCTATAGCCGGTCATACCAAAGCCGCCTCAAACTCTCGGGCGGGTCCCCTGGTCACCGACCAGATATTTCGACCTAGGGGGGCTCCTTGAACGGGCATCAGATGCCCGGCCTAACCAGCACCCATCATATCCAACCCAAATATAGGGCGAATATGGGGCGCCCGAACGCATCCGTCACGTCGGATCCGAGAGCCCGACCCCATCGGAAATTGCACCAAATTCATTAAACCCTTTCTCATCCTTCCATCGCCCTCCAATCTTTCCCGCGCCCGACCCCTCGCCGTTCGCCACCCTTACTCTCCATCATCCCCACCGGTCCCGATCCGCCATCGTAGATGTCGTCCAGCCCTTCCCCGGCCGCCGTGACGGAGACGCGGTCCGCGTTTTCCGTCGGCGTCCCTTCCTCGGCTCCATCGTGAAAGGTGGAGAACCTCGACCGGAAGATGTGTCACGCTCGGACATGGATTTCATTTTGGCATCTACCGTTTGTTGAATTATGATTTACTTTGCTTTGTTTTGAACTGTTGAATTCAGACAATTTGTATCGTATGATTTACATGCATGGATTGCATGGATTTGAGGATCGGCATTTGAGGTATGTGGATGTGCGGTGCAAGATATGAAGGGCCGGCGGGCGCTGTCCGCGGACACGCCCGCGGGTGTATAGAGGGTCGGATTTGCCAAGTCCGGCTGTAGATGCTCTAAGAGCATCTCTAACAGATCCTTGTCGTTCTTACCGTCCGCCGACCTATAAAGTAATTTTTTTGCGCCCCCCCCCCCCGGGCGCCATCCTCACCCCGCGATGCTTCGTCGTCGACGTTGCCTCCAGCGACTACAACACCTCATTGTCCCCGCCGTTCTCCGGCCCCATTCCAAGCCAGCGCCAACCGTTCCCATTGCCGGAATCGAGCTCCATTGCCGCCTCCGCCGCATCAATCCCATCACTAGAAGGACGAACCGAATCTTCTTCTTCCTAGTCTCTCCGTCCACTGTCGGCCATCTCGAAGCCCCAACCAAGCACTAGTAGGTGCTCAATGTCGTCGGCCAGCCGACCGTTCAAGTGTTCGACGGTTTGCCTAGATGAGTTTCTTTGTTTGCTTTTTTCATCCCGTTTTTTCTTTTGTAAATGGAATTGAACCGGGTCATTTCTAGTCAAGATGAAGAAGTTGAGAGAGATGATCTTCCAGGACGCTTCGTCGTCGAAGGAGGAAGAAGACGACAATGACTTCGAAATGGCCATTGGCATGATCTTCAGTGAAGATTTTGGGTGACCGAGTAGAGGATGACAACTCGTCTGTATACAGCTCCAACCGAGATAGAGCGGGAGGGGGGAGGCATACCAAGATTATGAGAGATTATCTCAACCTCGGTTTGACTTGAATTTGAGTAATTCGGTTTGTAAACTTTGAATTTGTAATATTCATGAATTATGTGAACGCTAATTATTATGTTTGGATCTAATATGTGTGCAAATATGCAGTTGAAATGTTGTTTGACTAGAACAAATTAACATTTTTAGGGAGTTAAGTATTAGGGACCGGTTATAAACGACACTTTTTTCGATGAGCAAATATACTTGTCTAAAGAATACTCAGTCGTATCCTCCTCTAAATTATAAAGGATCAGTTGGAGATCTCTGAAGTAACTCATATAACAAAGAATTGCAATGAAATGTCTCATATGCTTGGTGATATAAGCTTTTGCAACACAAGATATTTGTGAAGGCTTTCAGTAAAGTAATGCATCCTGATGGAGTAGCGACACCACCACTCGTACACCTGCACAAACTTAATGTACTCGAATTGTCATCCAAAAGGGTAGGAAGCCATGAACTTTTAATGTGCTTGGGCTGAGGATGATTGCTTTGAGGTACATGTCGTTAAACCTTAAGTTTTTCACAAAATCAGCAAAGAAGGGTTTCAAAATCACAATAGATCACATCAACAAAAGTGAGATAAAGCACTAACATGGCCCGGGACAAAACCGGCCCAGGGGTCCTCAGCCCGGGCCATTAGGCTGGGAATGGACGTGGCAAGAAAATCCTGGGCTGGGACACCGTCAATCAGTATTTCTGATAGTTCTAGAAAGAAATCAGTATTTCTGATCTGCACCCAACGATTGTTCTTCTGCAAGCAGCCGCGAGTTCATTTTCGGCATATAATTGGGTGCGTCTCTTATGACATAAATATTTCTTCCCTCGTCGAGTGTCGTCCTCGGCCATCATCACCAGTTTCCAACGGCTAGCTGGAAAGCAAGTCGTACGCCAGTCATGCGACGAAAGACACGGCCCCCCGGAACAGTTTACAACTAGGTAGGAAATGCGGCTTGCAGCACCCGACAGCGATGCTGTCGGGTATAGTCATATCCAATCCAGTAATACAGCCATCAAATCGTATATATCAAGTTTATATCATACACATCCAAAAGCAAGCTATATTGATAGCAGCATTGGTGAGCTCAATCAGACACAAATAATGGATCAGAAATCGAAGGGAGCATCAAAAGGCTCAAAAAATTACACAACAGGGCCAGCTAACTATTTAAGAAACAGTCGCGAACAAATATATAGTTAAACAACATCCACACAGAGTAGGAATTACGTAGTTGTCAATTGCGCATTACGTAATGCCCTATTGCATCCCGTGAGGTAGAATGCCATTTTATCCAAGAATTAAGATCAAGCATGCAAGCATTACTGGAAAACATGGTAAATAAAAAAGTTCATATAGATATGGTATTCCTTCAGAGAAGAGCTGTCATGATATGCAAGTAATAGACATGCAAAAACTGATCACTCAGGAGCAAGAGCCTATGCACCGGTTCACAATACATAAAAATGGTAGTAGATCTTAGATTCTTGGATAATATACACAAGCATAACACTTCATGACATGATAACTTGTAGTGCGACAATTCTACTTGCAGCGATTCATATCAATAATTCAACACCAAGAAAAAACATCCAACACAATTGCTCAAACCCAACATTTCATCCTCTCATTTCAAAGCTTAAATACAAGATTGCACAAATAGTTCATAGTTGTACAAATCCAGTGTGAATAAATCATTCTTGTCTAATCCAACATTCACTGAACAAACAAAGTAAAGAGGACAATTTAGTCTTCATTGCCAGCAGCCAAACACTTCATCATGCTCCTCTATTCCCTACAATTCATCATGCTCCAACATTTTTATTCACCTAGCCATCGCAGCTCCCTGATAGAATCATGTATTGAGTGTTGCAGTGTTTATTCAGTATTAACAATAACATCGCATAACATTATTCAGTGAAAAAAGAATAGTAGCAAAAGAATTTTTTTAGCAAAAATAGTTAGTATGTGAGTTTGTCTTCTCCTAGCTGGAACATCATTAGAACCATTTTTTAAAAAATAAGTCAAAAATTCTAGAAAGCATAATCGTCACCTGGCTTATGTTTGTCAGTTTGCCTTCTCTGAGCTGGAACATCATTAGCATTATAAAGCCCTCCCATCCCTGCAGGGCACCAATAGGCTATCATATAATTAAACTCTGATCACAATCAAAGCTACTATATATGCCAACAGCCCTACAGACAATGGTAATGCAATCAAGAGATACTGGGTGACATAAACACACTAAGATACTGAGTGCCATAAACACAGTAAGATACTGGGTGCATCCAAATGAAGAAGAAACCACCAACTTCAGATGTTTAGCGAAGCATGATCATATCCAACATTAGCACTACAGTCTCTTTTTGTGGGGCTATAACTATGCGAATGAGTTCTAAGGAATCAAACAAAACATGAATTCTTAAAATTAAGGAAACAGAACACCACCTTAATGAAGCTACATGAGTGTTTTTTTTCATTTTATTAGAAGCATAAATTAGTTGAGAACCTTGTCATCCATGTAATATAAATATTAATTATGCAATTCGGAACTTAAGTGAGTTGAAACCTAGATATTTTAGCTGCTATCATCAATCATATTTGAGTGAGAAAAAAGGATTGATATGCATAACAGTTTCCAAAACAGAAAGTAAAGAGCACATTAATAATTAGCAGATTTTGCCAAAATGAAACCTACAATGATTGCCATTGGGCAAGACATGAACAATCCAGATATACTACCAATATATCTGAAGAAAATGGAATGCCATCAAATAAAAAAAGAAGGTTCATGCAGTGGTGGAGCTTGGCAAGATCCTTTGGTGTGTGTGGGGGGGATACAAAATAGAGATGTTTAGGGGGACCAAAAGACTTTATTTCTCCTAATCTTCTACTCCAAACAAAAACATTTCACATATTTTAACCAGGCTAGGGGGCCATGCAGCTACCAACGTAGCTCCACATTGTTGCATCTCACATTATAAAAATGAATGATTTGTACAAAAGAAAAACACTCATATAAATAAGCATTTTTATGTCCTCTTTTCTTACCCGCCTTCAGAAAGGATGAAAGAGAAAATAGCCAAACGTACCTAGTTAATGTGGACACTAAAGAATAAGCATTATGTAGATCACTAATGCCTAGATATCAAGCACACAATCATTCACGCCATCTGAGAGAATACCTAAAAGGCTAAAACCAAATCTTTCAAAGTCCAAAGCCTAAACTGAATCACCATCAGACAATCACGTTGTTAAGAGCATCTAAAACATACTCCCTCTGTACAAAAATATGATACGCTTTTGTAGGCTAGTTTAGCCTACAAAAGCGTCTTATATTTTGGTAAAGAGGTAGTACCTTATATTGTAGACATTAAGAAAGGCAAATTATATTAGGAGGTGCAGTCCAAACATAGTAATTTGTATACGTTAATATTTTTTGATGATGAGTAAATGACTGGTATATTATATTAAAAGAAGAAAATCGTGAGCTCCTCCATTAAAGAAACTTGCTCTTCTGTCACCGCATTCCTCATATGATACACATGTTGGAAATATGCCCTAGAGGCAATAATAAATTAGTTATTATTATTATATTTCCTTGTTCATGATAATCGTTTATTACCCATGCTATAATTGTATTGATAGGAAACTCAGATACATGTGTGGGCACATAGACAAAACCATGTCCCTAGTAAGCCTCTAGTTGACTAGCTCGTTGATCAACAGATGGTTACGGTTTCCTGACCATGGACATTGGATGTCATTGATAACGGGATCACATCATTAGCAAAATGATGTGATGGACAAGACCCAATCCTAAGCCTAGCACAAAGATCGTGTAGTTCGTATGCTAAAGCTTTTCTAATGTCAAGTATCTTTTCCTTAGGCCATGAGATTGTGCAACTCTCGGATACCGTAGGAATGCTTTGGGTGTACCAAACATCACAACGTAACTGGATGGCTATAAAGGTGCACTACAGGTATCTCCAAAAGTGTCTGTTGGGTTGGCACGAATCGAGACTGGGATTTGTCACTCCGTGTGACGGAGAGGTATCTCTGGGCCCACTCGGTAGGACATCATCATAATGTGCACAATGTGATCAAAGGGTTGATCACGGGATGATGTGTTATGGAACGAGTAAAGAGACTTGCCGGTAACGAGATTGAACAAGGTATCGGTATACCGACGATCGAATCTCGGGCAAGTATAATACCGCTAGGCAAAGGGAATTGTATAAGGGATTGATTGAGTCCTTGACATCGTGGTTCATCCGATGAGATCATCGTGGAACATGTGGGAGCCAACATGGGTATCCAGATCCCGCTGTTGGTTATTGACCGGAGAACGTCTCGGTCATGTCTGCATGGTTCCCGAACCCGTAGGGTCTACACACTTAAGGTTCGATGACGCTAGGGTTATAAAGGAAGTTTGTATGTGGTTACCGAATGTTGTTCGGAGTCCCGGATGAGATCCCGGACGTCACGAGGAGTTCTGGAATGGTCCGGAGGTAAAGATTTATATATGGGAAGTCCTGTTTTGGTCACCGGAAAAGTTCCGGGTGCTATCGGTAATGTACCGGGACCACCAAGTGGGGCCACCGGCCCCAGAGGGCTGCATGGGCCAAGTGTGGGAGGGGACCAGCCCCAGGTGGGCTGTTGCGCCCCCGCCCCCACCAAGGCCCAAGGTGTTGGGGAACGTAGTAATTTCAAAAAAATTCCTACGCACACGCAAGATCATGGTGATGCATAGCAACGAGAGGGGAGAGTGTGTCCACGTACCCTCGTAGACCGAAAGCGGAAGCGTTATGACAACGCGGTTGATGTAGTCGTACGTCTTCCCGATCCGACCGATCCAAGTACCGAACGTACGGCACCTCCGTGTTCAGCACACGTTCAGCTCGATGACGATCCCCGGACTCCGATCCAGCAGGGTGTCGGGGATGAGTTCCGTCAGCACGACGGCGTGGTGACGATGATGATGCTCTACCGGCGTAGGGCTTCGCCTAAACTCTTCGACGATATGACCGAGGTGGAATATGGTGGAGGGGGGAACCACACACGGCTAAGGAATGATCCGTAGATCAACTTATGTGTCCTAGGGTGCCCCCTTGCCCCCGTATATAAAGGAGCAAAGGGGGGGTGCGGCCGGCCCTAGGAGGAGGCGCGCCGGAGGAGTCCTACTCCCACCAGGAATAGGACTCCCCCCCCTTTTCCTAGTTGGATTAGGACTTGGGGGGAGGGAAAGAGGAAAGGGGGGCGCCCCCCCCCCTTCCTTGTCCTATTCGGACTAGGGGGGAGGGGGCGCGCGGCCTGCCCTGGCCGGCCCTCCTCTTTTCCCTTATGGCCCACTAAGGCCCATTAACCCCCGGGAGGGTTCCGGTAACCCCCCGGTGTTTCGGTAAAATCCCGATTTCACCCGGAACTATTCCGAAGTCCAAACATAGGCTTCCAATATATCAATCTTTATGTCTCGACCATTTCGAGACTCCTCGTCATGTCCGTGATCACATCCGGGACTCCGAACAAACTTCGGTACATCAAAACTCATAAAACTGTCATCGTAACGTTAAGCATGCGGACCCTACGGGTTCGAGAACTATGTAGACATGACCTAGAACTATTCTCAGTCAATAACCAATAGTGGAACCTGGATGTTCATATTGGTTCCTACATTTTCTACGAAGATCTTTATCGGTCAAACCGCATAACAACATACGTTGTTCCCTTTGTCATCGGTATGTTACTTGCCCGAGATTCGATCGTCGGTATCCAATACCTATTTCAATCTCGTTACCGGCAAGTCTCTTTACTCGTTCCGTAATACATCATTTCATAACTAACTCATTAGTTACAATGCTTGCAAGGCTTAGGTAATGAGTATTACCGAGAAGGCCCAGAGATACCTCTCCGACAATCGGAGTGACAAAACCTAATCTCGAATTATGCCAACTCAACATATACTTTTGGAGACACCTGTAGAGTACCTTTATAATCACCCAGTTACGTTGTGACGTTTGGTAGCACACAAAGTGTTCCTCCGGTAAACGGGAGTTGCATAATCTCATAGTTGCAGGAACTTTGTATAAGTCATGAAGAAAGCAATAGCAACATACTAAACGATCAAGTGCTAAGCTAACGGAATGGGTCAAGTCAATCACATCATTCTCCTAATGATGTGATCCCATTAATCAAATGACAACTCATGTCTATGGTTAGGAAACATAACCATCTTCGATTAACGAGCTAGTCAAGTAGAGGCATACTAGTGACACTCTGTTTGTCCATGTATCCACACATGTATTATGTTTCCGGTTAATACAATTCTAGCATGAATAATAAACATTTGTCATGATATAAGGAAATAAATAATAACTTTATTATTGCCTCTAGGGCATATTTCCTTCAGTCTCCCACTTGCACTAGAGTCAATAATCTAGATTACACAGTAATGATTCTAACACCCATGGAGTCTTGGTGCTTATCATGTTTTGCTCGTGAGAGAGGCTTAGTCAACGGGTCTGCAACATTCAGATCCGTATGTATCTTGCAAATCTCTATGTCTCCCACTTGGACTTGGTCCCGAATGGAATTGAAGCGTCTCTTGATGTGTTTGGTCCTCTTGTGAAATCTAGATTCCTTTGCCAAGGCAATTGCACCAGTATTGTCACAGAAGATCTTCATTGGTCCTGATGCACTAGGTATAACACCTAGATCGGAAATGAACTCCTTCATCCAGACTCCTTCGTTTGCTGCTTCCGAAGCAGCTATGTACTCCGCTTCACATGTAGATCCCGCCACGACGCTTTGTTTAGAACTGCACCAACTTATAGCTCCACTGTTTAATAAAAATACGTATCCGGTTTGCGATTTAGATACGTCCGGATCAGTGTCAAAGCTTACATCGACGTAACCCTTTACGAAAAGCTCTTTGTCACCTCCATAAACGAGAAACATATCCTTAGTCCTTTTTAGGTATTTCAGGATATTCTTGACCACTGTCCAGTGATCCACTCCTGGATTACTTTGGTACCTCCCTGCTAAGCTAATAGCAAGGCACACATCAGGTCTGGTACACAGCATTGCATACATGATAGAGCCTATGGCTGAAGCATAGGGAACTCCTTTCATTTTCTCTCTATCTTCTGCAGTGGTCGGGCATTGAATCTGACTCAATCCTACACCTTGTAATACAGGCAAGAACCCTTTCTTTGCTTGATCCATATTGAACTTTTTCAAGACTTTATCAAGGTATGTGCATTGTGAAAGTCCAATCAAGCGTCATGATCTATCTCTATAGATCTTGATGCCCAATATGTAAGCAGCTTCACCGAGGTCCTTCATTGAAAAACTTTTATTCAAGTATCCTTTTATGCTATCCAGAAATTCTATATCATTTCCAATCAACAATATGTCGTCCACATATAATATTAGAAATGCTACAGAGCTCCCACTCACTTTCTTATAAATACAGGCTTCTCCAAAAGTCTGTATAAAACCATATGCTTTGATCACACTATTCCGCATTGTTTCAAATGTAGACCAAACTCGTAACTCAAATATTCTCCTCCACAATCAGATCGTAGAAACTTTATTTTCTTGTTACGATGATTTTCAACTCACTCTGAAATTCTTTGAACTTTTCAAATGTTTCGGATTTATGCTTCATTAAGAAGATATACCCGTATCTGCTTAAATCATCTGTGAAGGTGAGAAAATAACGATATCCGCCATGAGCTTCAACATTCATCGGACCCCATACATCTGTATGTATGATTTCCAACAAATCTGTTGCTCTCTCCATACAACCGGAGAACGGTGTTTTAGTCATCTCGCCCATGAGGCACGGTTCGCAAGTACCAAGCGATTCATAATCAAGTGGTTCCAAAAGTCCATCTGTATGGAGTTTCTTCATGCGCTTTACACCGATATGACCTAAACGACAGTGCCACAAATAAGTTGCACTATCATTATCAACTCTGCATCTTTTGGCTTCGACATTATGAATATGTGTATCACTACTGTCGAGATTCAATAAGAATAGACCACTCTTCAAGGGTGCATGACCATAAAAGATATTACTCATATAAATAGAACAACCATTATTCTCTGATTTAAATGAAAAACCGTCTCGCATCAAACAAGATCCAGATATAATGTTCATGCTCAACGCTGGCACCAAATAACAATTATTTAGATCTAAAACTAATCCCGAAGGTAGATGTAGAGGTAGCGTGCCGACCGCGATCACATTGACTTTGGAACCGTTTCCCACGCGCATCGTCACCTCGTCCTTTGCCAGTGCTTGCTTATTCCGTAGTCCCTGTTTCGAGTTGCAAATATTAGCAACAGAACCAGTATCAAATACCCAGGTGCTACTGCAAGCTCTAGTAAGGTACACATCAATAACATGTATATCACATATACCTTTGTTCACCTTGCCATCCTTCTTATCCGCCAAATACTTGGGGCAGTTCCGCTTCCAGTGACCAGCTTGCTTGCAGTAGAAGCACTCAGTTTCAGGCTTAGGTCCAGACTTGGGTTTCTTTTCTTGAGCAGCAACTTGCTTGTTGTTCTTCTTAAAGTTCCCCTTCTTCTTTCCTTTGCCCTTTTTCTTGAAACTAGTGGTCTTGTTGACCATCAACACTTGATGCTCCTTCTTGATTTCTACCTCCGCAGCTTTTAGCATTGCGAAGAGCTCGGGAAGTGTCTTGTTCATCCCTTGCATATTATAGTTCATCACGAAGCTCTTGTAGCTTGGTGGCAGTGATTGGAGAATTCTGTCAATGACACTATCATCCGGAAGATTAACTCCCAGTTGAATCAAGTGATTATTATACCCAGACATTTTGAGTATATGCTCACTGACAGAACTATTCTCCTCCATCTTGCAGCTATAGAACTTATTGGAGACTTCATATCTCTCAATCCGGGCATTTGCTTGAAATATTAACTTCAACTCCTGGAACATCTCATATGCTCCATGACGTTCAAAACGTCGTTGAAGACCCGGTTCTAAGCCGTAAAGCATGGCACACTGAACTATAGAGTAGTCATCAGCTTTGCTCTGCCAGACGTTCACAACTTCTGGCGTTGCTCCTGCAGCAGGCCTGGCACCCAGCGGTGCTTCCAGGACGTAATTCTTCTGTGCAGCAATGAGGATAATCCTCAAGTTACAGACCCAGTCCGTGTAATTGCTACCATCATCTTTCAACTTTGCTTTCTCAAGGAACGCATTAAAATTCAACGGAACAACAACACGGGCCATCTATCTACAATCAACATAGACAAGCAAAATACTATTCGGTGCTAAGTTCATGATAAATTTAACTTCAATTAATCATATTATTTAAGAACTCCCACTTAGACAGACATCTCTCTAGTCATCTAAGTGACCACGTGATCCAAATCAACTAAACCATAACCGATCATCACGTGAGATGGAGTAGTTTTCAATGGTGAACATCACTATGTTGATCATATCTACTATATGATTCACGCTCGACCTTTCGGTCTCAGTGTTCCGAGGCCATATCTGCATATGCTAGGCTCGTCAAGTTTAACCTGAGTATTCTGCGTGTGCAAAACTGGCTTGCACCCGTTGTAGATGGACGTAGAGCTTATCACACCCGATCATCACGTGGTGTCTGGGCACGACGAACTTTGGCAACGGTGCATACTCAGGGAGAACACTTCTTGATAATTTTTAGTGAGAGATCATCTTAAAATGCTACCGTCAATCAAAGCAAGATAAGATGCATAAAGGATAAACATCACATGCAATCAATATAAGTGATATGATATGGCCATCGTCATCTTGTGCTTGTGATCTCCATCTCCGAAGCACCATCATGATCACCATCGTCACCGGCGCGACACCTTGATCTCCATCGTAGCATCGTTGTCATCTCGCCAACTATTGCTTCTACGACTATCGCTACCGCTTAGTGATAAAGTAAAGCAATTACATCGCGTTTGCATTTCATACAATAAAGCGACAACCATATGGCTCCTGCCAGTTGCCGATAACTCGGCTACAAAACATGATCATCTCATACAATAAAATATAGCATCACGTCTTGACCATATCACATCACAACATGCCCTGCAAAAACAAGTTAGACGTCCTCTACTTTGTTGTTGCAAGTTTTAGGTGGCTGCTACGGGCTGAGCAAGAACCGTTCTTACCTACGCATCAAAACCACAACGATAGTTTGTCAAGTTGGTGCTGTTTTAACCTTCGCAAGGACCGGGCGTAGCCACACTCGGTTCAACTAAAGTGAGAGAGACAGACACCCGCCAGTCACTTTAAGCAACGAGTGCTCGCAGCGGTGAAACCAGTCTCGCGTAAGCGTACGCGTAATGTCAGTCCGGGCCGCTTCATCTCACAATACCGCTGAACCAAAGTATGACATGCTGGTAAGCAGTATGACTTGTATCGCCCACAACTCACTTGTGTTCTACTCGTGCATATAACATCAATGCATAAAACTAGGCTCGGATGCCACTGTTGGGGAACGTAGTAATTTCAAAAAATTTCCTACTCACACGCAAGATCATGGTGATGCATAGCAACGAGAGGGGAGAGTGTGTCCACGTACCCTCGTAGACCGAAAGCGGAAGCGTTATGACAACGTGGTTGATGTAGTCGTACGTCTTCACGATCCGACCGATCCAAGTACCGAACGTACGGCACCTCCGTGTTCAGCACACGTTCAGCTCGATGACGATCCCCGAACTCCGATCCAGCAGGGTGTCGGGGATGAGTTCCGTCAGCACGATGGCGTGGTGACGATGATGATGCTCTACCGGCGCAGGGCTTCGCTTAAACTCCGCGACGATATGACCGAGGTGGAATATGGTGGAGGGGGGCACCGCACACGGCTAAGGAGCGATCCATAGATCAACTTGTGTGTTCTAGGGTGCCCCCTTGCCCCCGTATATAAAGGAGCAAAGGGGGAGGGTGCGGCCAGCCCTAGGAGGAGGCGCGCCGGAGGAGTCCTACTCCCACCGGGAGTAGGACTCCCCCCCCCCTTTTCCTAGTTGGATTAGGACTTGGGGGAGGGAAAGAGGAAAGGGGGGCGCCGCCCCCCCCTTCCTTGTCCTATTCGGACTAGGGGGGGAGGGGGCGCGCGGCTGCCCTGGCCGGCCCTCCTCTTCTCCCTCATGGCCCACTAAGGCCCATTAACCCCCGGGAGGGTTCCGGTAACCCCCCGGTGTTTCGGTAAAATCCTGATTTCACCCGGAACTATTCCGAAGTCCAAACATAGGCTTCCAATATATCAATCTTTATGTCTCGACCATTTCGAGACTCCTCGTCATGTCCGTGATCACATCCGGGACTCCGAACAAACTTCGGTACATCAAAACTCATAAAACTGTCATCGTAACGTTAAGCGTGCGGACCCTACGGGTTCGAGAACTATGTAGACATGACCTAGAACTATTCTCGGTCAATAACCAATAGTGGAACCTGGATGTTCATATTGGTTCCTACATTTTCTACAAAAATCTTTATCGGTCAAACCGCATAACAACATACATTGTCCCTTTGTCATCGGTATGTTACTTGCCCGAGAGTCGATTGTCGGTATCCAATACCTAGTTCAATCTCGTTACCGGCAAGTCTCTTTACTCGTTCTGTAATACATTATTTCATAACTAACTCATTAGTTACAATGCTTGCAGGGCTTAGGTAATGAGTATTACCGAGAAGGCCCAGAGATACCTCTCCGACAATCGGAGTGACAAAACCTAATCTCGAATTATGCCAACTCAACATATACTTTTGGAGACACCTGTAGAGTACCTTTATAATCACCCAGTTACGTTGTGACGTTTGGTAGCACACAAAGTGTTCCTCCGGTAAACGGGAGTTGCATAATCTCATAGTTGCAGGAACTTTGTATAAGTCATGAAGAAAGCAATAGCAACAAACTAAACGATCAAGTGCTAAGCTAACGGAATGGGTCAAGTCAATCACATCATTCTCCTAATGATGTGATCCCATTAATCAAATGACAACTCATGTCTATGGTTAGGAAACATAACCATCTTCGATTAACGAGCTAGTCAAGTAGAGGCATACTAGTGACACTCTGTTTGTCTATGTATTCACACATGTATTATGTTTCTGGTTAATACAATTCTAGCATGAATAATAAACATTTATCATGATATAAGGAAATAAATAATAACTTTATTATTGCCTCTAGGGCATATTTCCTTCACAAGGCGCCTAGGGCTGGGGGGAAACCCTAAAGGGGGGCGCCCCCCTTGCCTTGGGGGGCAAGGCAACCCCCTTGGCCGCCGCCCCCTCCTCATATTGGATCTGAGGGGGCCGTCCCCCCTCTCCCTTGCCCCTATATATATGTGGGGGGTGGGAGGGCAGCTGCACCCAAGTTCTGGCGCAGCCCTCCCCCTCTCCCAACTACTCCTCCTCTCCCGCGGTGCTTGGCGAAGCCCTGCAGGATTGCCACACTCCTCCATCACCACCACGCCGTTGTGCTGCTGCTGGATGGAGTCTTCCTCAACCTCTCCCTCTCTCCTTGCTGGATCAAGGCATGGGAGACGTCACCGGGCTGTACGTGTGTTGAACGCGGAGGTGTCGTACGTACGGCACTAGGATCTCCGGTGATTTGGATCACGACGAGTACGACTCCTTCAACCTCGTTCTCTTGAACGCTTCCGCTTAGCGATCTACAAGGGTATGTAGATGCACTCTCCTTCCCCTCATTGCTGGTTTCTCCATAGATAGATCTTGGTGACACGTAGGAAAATTTTGAATTTTTGCTACGTTCCCCAAACATTGGCATCATGAGCTAGGTCTATTGCGTAGATTCTTTGCACGAGTAGAACACAAAGTAGTTGTGGGCGTTGATTTTGTTCAATATGCTTACCGTTACTAGTCCAATCTTGTTTCGACGGCATTGTGGGATGAAGCGGCCCAGACCGACCTTACATGTACTCTTACGTGAGACAGGTTCCACCGACTGACATTTACTTGGTGCATAAGGTGGTTAGCGGGTGTCAGTCTCTCCCACTTTAGTCGGAACGGATTCGATGAAAAGGGTCCTTATGAAGGGTAAATAGCAATTGACATATCACGTTGTGGTTTTTTGCGTAGGTAAGAAACGTTCTTGCTAGAAACCCATAGCAGCCACGTAAAACATATAAACAACAATTAGAGGACGTCTAACTTGTTTTTGCAGGGTATGCTATGTGATGTGATATGGCCAAGAAGAATGTGATGAATGATATGTGATGTATGAGATTGATCATGTTCTTGTAATAGGAATCACGACTTGCATGTCGATGAGTATGACAACCGGCAGGAGCCATAGGAGTTGTCTTTATTTATTGTATAACCTGCGTGTCATTGAACAACGCCATGTAATTACTTTACTTTATTGCTAATCGGTAGCCATAGTAGTAGAAGTAATAAGTTGGCAAGACAACTTCATGGAGACACGATGATGGAGATCATGGTGTCATGCCGGTGACGATGATGATCATGGAGCCCCGAAGATAGAGATCAAAAGGAGCAATATGATATTGGCCATATCATGTCACTATTTGATTGCATGTGATGTTTATCATGTTTATACATCTTATTTGCTTAGAACGACAGTAGTAAATAAGATGATCCCTCATTAAAATTTCAAGAAAGTGTTCCCCCTAACTGTGCACCGTTGCGAAAGTTCGTCGTTTCGAAGCACCACGTGATGATCGGGTGTGATAGATTCTTACGTTCACATACAACGGGTGTAAGCCAGATTTACACACGCGAAACACTTAGGTTAACTTGACGAGCCTAGCATGTACAGACATGGCCTCGGAACACAAGAGACTGAAAGGTCGAGCATGAGTCGTATAGTAGATACGATCAGCATGAAGATGTTCACCGATGATGACTAGTCCGTCTCACGTGATGATCGGACATGGCCTAGTTGACTCGGATCATGTAATCACTTAGATGACTAGAGGGATGTCTATCTGAGTGGGAGTTCATAAGATGAACTTAATTATCCTAAACATAGTCAAAAGATCTTTGCAAATTATGTCATAGCTCGCGCTTTAGTTCCACTGTTTTAGATATGTTCCTAGAGAAAATATAGTTGAAAGTTGACAGTAGCGATTATGCGGACAGTAGAAAGCTTATGTCCTTAATGCACCGCTCTGTGTGCTGAACCCCAAACGTCGTTTGTGGATGTTGCGAACATCGGACGTACACGTTTTGATAACTACGTGATAGTTCAGTTAAACGGTTTAGAGTTGAGGCACCAAAGACGTTTGCGAAACATCGCGGAACATAAGAGATGTTTCGAGGGCTGAAATTGAGATTTCAAGCTCGTGCCCACGTCAAGAGGTATAAGACCTCCGACGATTTTATTAGCCTGCAAACTAAGGGAGAAAAGCTCAATCGTTGAGCTTGTGCTCAAATTGTCTGAGTACAACAATCACTTTAATCGAGTGGGAGTTGATCTTCTAGATGAAATAGTGATGTTTCTCCAAAGTCATTGCCACCAAGCTGCTAGAGCTTCGTGATGGACTATAACATATCAGGGATAGATATGATGATCCTTGAAGTATTCACGATGTTTGACACCGCGAAAGTAGAAGTCAAGTAGGAGCATCAATTGTTGATGGTTAGTAAAACCACTAGTTTTCGAGAAGGGCAAGGGCAAGAAGGGATACTTCATGAAACGGCAAATCAGTTGCTGCTCTAGTGAAGAAACCCAAAGGTTGAACCCAAACCCGAGACTAAGTGCTTCTGTAATAAGGGGAACAGCCACTGGAGCAGCATTACCCTAGATACTTGGTAGATGAGAAGGCTGGCAAGGTCGATAGAAGTATATTGGATATACAGTATGTTAATCTGTACTTTACTAGTACTCCTAGTAGCACCAGGGTATTAAGATACCGGTTCGGTTGCTAAGTGTTAGTAACTCGACATAAAAGAGCTACGGAATAAACGAAGACTAGCTAAAGGTGAGCTGATGATATGTGTTGGAAGTGTTTCCAAGTTTGATGTGATCAAACATCGCACGCTCCCTCTACCATCAAGATTAGACCTGAATAATTGTCATTTGGTGTTTGCGTTGGGCATAGACATGATTGGATTATGTCTATCGCAATACGGTTATTCATTTAAGGAGAATAATGGTTACTCTATTTATTTGAATAATACCTTCAATGGTCTTGCACCTAAAGGAATGGTTTATTGAATCTCGATCATAGTGATACACATTTTCATGCCAAAAGATATAAGATAGTAATGATAGTACCACTTACTTGTGGCACTGCCATGTAAGTCATATTGGTATAAACGCATGAAGAAGCTCCATGTTGATGGATCTTTGAACTCACTCGTTTTTGAAAAGTTTGAGACATGTGAACCATGTCTATTGGTGTATACGCATGAAGAAACTCCATGCAGATGGACCGTTTGGACTCACTTGATTTTGAATCACTTGAGACATGCAAAATCATGCCACATGGGCAAGATGACTGAAAAGCCTCGTTTTCAGTAAGATGGAACAAGATAGCAACTTGTTGGAAGTAACACATTTTGATGTGTGCAGTCCAATGAGTGTTGAGGCATGCAGTGAATATCGTTGTGTTCTTACTTCACAGATGATTCGAGTAGATGTTGAGTATATTTACTTGATGAAACACAAGTTTGAATTATTGAATGGTTCAAGTAATTTCAGAGTGAAGTTGAAGATCATCGTGACAAGAGGATAAAATGTCTATGATATGATCATAGAGATGAGTATCTGAGTTACGAGTTTTGGCACACAATTAAGACATTGTGGAAATTGTTTCACAATTAATACCGCCTGGAACACCATAGTGTGATGGTGTGTCCGAACATCATAGTTGTACCCTATTAGATATGGTGCATACCATGATGTCTCTTTTCGAATTACCACTATCGTTCATGGGTTAGGCATTAGAGACAACCGCACTCACTTTAATAGGGCACCACGTAATTCTGTTGAGATGACAACGTTTGAACTATGGTTTGGAGAAACCTAAGTTGTTGTTTCTTAAAAGTTTGGGGCTGCGACGCTTATGTGAAAAAGGTTTCAGGTTGATAAGCTCGAACCCAAAGCGGATAAAATGCATCTTCATGGGACACCCCAAACAGTTGGGTATACCTCCTAATTCAGATCCGAAAGCAATAGGGATTGTTTCTTGAATCGGGTCCTTTCTCGAGGAAAGGTTTGTCTCAAGAATTGAGTGGGAGGATGATGGAGACTTGATGAGGTTATTGAACCGTCACTTCAAGAAGTGTGTAGCAGGGCACAGGAAGTTGTTCCTGTGGCGCCTACACCAATTGAAGTAGAAGCTTATGATAGTGATCATGAAACTTCGGATCAAATCACTACTGTACCTCGTAGGGTGACAAGGATGCGTACTACTTCAGAGTGGTACAGTAATCCTGTCTTGAAGGTCATGTTGCTAGACAACAATGAACCTACGAGCTATGGAGAAGCGATGGTGGGCCCAAATTCCGACAAATGGTTAGAAGCCATGAAATCCGAGATAGGATCCATGTATCAGAACAAAGCATGGACTTTGATGGACTTTCCCGATGATCGGCAAGCCACTGAGATAAATGGATCTTTAAGAACAAGACGGACATGGACGGTAATGTCACTGTCTATGAAGCTCGACTTGTGGCGAAGAGTTTTTCACAAGTTCAAGGAGTTGACTACGATGAGATTTTCTCATCCGTAGCTATGCTTAAGTCCGTCGGAATCATGTTAGCATTAGCTGCATTTATGAAATCTGGTAGATGGATGTCAAAACGAGTTTCCTTACCAGTCTTCGTATGGAAAGGTTGTATGTGATACAATCAGAAAGTTTTTATCGATCCTAGGGATGCTAAAAGGTATACTGGCTCCAGCGATCCTTCTAAGGACTGGAGTAAGCATCTCGGAGTTGGAATGTGCACTTTGATGAGATGATCAAAGATTTTGGGTTTATACAAAGTTCATGAGAAACTTGTATTTCCAAAGAAGTGAGTGGGAGCACTATAGAATTTCTGATGAGTATATGGTGTTGACATATTGTTGATCATAAATGATGTAGAATTTCTGGAAAGCATATAGGGTTATTTGAAAGGTGTTTTTCAATAGAAAACCTGGATTAAGCTACTTGAACATTGAGCATCAAGATCTATGAGGATAGATCAAAAACGCTTAATGGTACTTTCAAATGAGCATATACCTTGACATGATCTTAAGGTGTTCAAGATGGACCAGTCAAAGAAGGAGTTCTTGCCTGAGATGTAAGGTATGAAGTTAAGACTTAAAGCTCGACCATGGCAGAAAAGAGAGAAAGGACGAAGGTCGTCCCCTATGTTTTAGACGTAGGCTCTATAGTATGCTATGCTGTGTACCGCACCTGATGTGTGCCTTGCTACATATCTGGCAAGAGGGTACAAAGGTGATCAAGGAGTGGATCACCAGATAGTGGTCAAAATTATCCTTAGAGGAATAAGGATATGTTTCTCGATTATGGAGGTGATAAAGAGTTCGACGTAAAGGGTTACGACGATGCAAGCTTTAACACCTATCCGAATGACTATGAGTAGCAAACCGGATACGTATAGTGGAGCAACCATTTGGAATAGCTCCAAGTGGAGCGTGGAAGCAACACTTACAATATGACCTAGAGATTTGCGAAGTACATACGGATCTGAATGTTGCAGACCCATTAACTAAAACCTCTCTCACAAGCAAAACATGATCAAACCCCAGAACTCATTGAGTCTTAATCACATGATGATGTGAACTAGTTTAGACACTAGTAAACTCTTTGGATGTTGGTCACATGGCGATGTGACCTGTGAGTGTTAATCACATGGTGATGTGAACTAGATTATTGACTCTAGTGCAAGTGGGAGACTGTTGGAAATATGCCCTAGAGGCAATAATAAATTAGTTATTATTATTATATTTCCTTGTTCATGATAATCGTTTATTACCCATGCTATAATTGTATTGATAGGAAACTCAGATACATGTGTGGGCACATACACAACACCATGTCCCTAGTAAGCCTCTAGTTGACTAGCTCGTTGATCAACAGATGGTTACGGTTTCCTGACCATGGACATTGGATGTCGTTGATAACGGGATCACATCATTAGCAGAATGATGTGATGGACAAGGCCCAATCGTAAGCCTAGCACAAATATCGTGTAGTTCGTATGCTAAAGCTTTCCTAATGTCAAGTATCTTTTCCTTAGACCATGAGATTGTGCAACTCCCGGATACCGTAGGAATGCTTTGGATGTACCAAACGTCACAACGTAACTGGGTGGCTATAAAGGTGCACTACAGGTATCTCCGAAAGTGTCTGTTGGGTTGGCACGAATCGAGACTGGGATTTGTCACTCCGTGTGACGGGGAGGTATCTCTGGGCCCACTCGGTAGGACATCATCATAATGTGCACAATGTAATCAAAGGGTTGATCACGGGATGATGTGTTATGGAACGAGTAAAGAGACTTGCCGGTAACGAGATTGAACAAGGTATCGGTATACCGACGATCAAATCTCGGGCAAGTATAATACCGCTAGACAAAGATAATTGTATACGGGATTGATTGAGTCCTTGACATCGTGGTTCATCCGATGAGATCATCGTGGAACATGTGGGAGCCAACATGGGTATCCAGATCCCACTGTTGGTTATTGACCGGAGAACGTCTCGGTCATGTCTGCATGGTTCCCGAACCCGTAGGGTCTACACACTTAAGGTTCGATGACGCTAGGGTTATAAAGGAAGTTTGTATGTGGTTACCGAATGTTATTCGGAGTCCCGGATGAGATCCCGGACGTCACGATGAGTTCCGGAATGGTCCGAAGGTAAAGATTTATATATGGGAAGTCCTATTTTGGTCACCGGAAAAGTTCCGAGTACTATCGGTAATGTACCGGGACCATCGAGAGGGTCCCCGGGGTCCACCAAGTGGGGCCACCGGCCCCAGAGGGCTGCATGGGCCAAGTGTGGGAGGGGACCAGCCCTAGGTGGGCTGGTGCGCCCCCCCACCAAGGCCCAAGGCGCCTAGGGCTGGGGGAAACCCTAAAGGGGGCGCGCCCCCTTGCCTTGGGGGGCAAGGCAACCCCCCTGGCCGCCGCCCCCTCCTCAGATTGGATCTGAGGGGCCCGGCCCCCCTCTCCCTTGCCCCTATATATATGTGGGGGGTGGGAGGGCAGCCGCACCCAAGTTCTGGTGCAGCCCTCCCCCTCTCCCAAGTACTCCTCCTCTCCCGTGGTGCTTGGCGAAGCCCTGCAGGATTGCCACGCTCCTCCATCACCACCACGCCGTTTGTGCTGCTGCTGGATGGAGTCTTCCTGAACCTCTCCCTCTCTCCTTGCTGGATCAAGGCATGGGAGACGTCACCGGGCTGTACGTGTGTTAAACGCGGAGGTGCCGTCCGTTCGGCACTAGGATCTCCGGTGATTTGGATCACGACGAGTACGACTCCTTCAACCCCGTTCTCTTGAACGCTTCCGCTTAGCGATCTACAAGGGTATGTAGATGCACTCTCCTTCCCCTCGTTGCTGGTTTCTCCATAGATAGATCTTGGTGACACGTAGGAAAATTGTGAATTTCTGCTACGTTCCCCAACAACACAGTTATCCTCCAATGACTGAACCTGAAGCCCCAAATGCTTACAGGAAAAATAATACCTCAGGAAATAGTTACTGCAACATCCATCCGTTGCTTCCTCTCAATTTCCGTCAAACAGTAGCTTCCACTGAATGAATAAACACAAATCGCAGCAAAGTTGACCCTGGAATAACAACAATGCGTGAAGCAACAGTAGTTAGCAAACGAAGGGAGAAGCTGGTAACAATCTAAAGGGACCATGCAACACTCAACACCATAAGGAAATCTTGCTCTATTACAGACTGTGTTATGTGTGACCTATGCATCTTATCCTCTCATGAGCATTTTGTCAGACATAACATCTCATGATTAATTCAGTAAAAAATTTGTGGGCATTAATCAATCATATATATCAGCAGCGACAAAAGAGATATGCACCTTATCTCCTCTACTCCTCTACTTGGACCTGCTAGGGGTAGTACAGATGCAGCAGCGTGCAACAGTGTGAGGGGCTGCCAACTGAAGATCAACAAAAGATTCATTTCAAATTTACTTGTAAGACAATTATGTTGCAGAAGTAATGTGTGCACAAATCACAAAATACAACTACTTTAGCTATTTCACCTTAGCAATAACAGGCCTAGCCATGGAAGTCCCAAGGAGATACTTCCACTCTCTCTTCTTCCTACCCCATCTCCCTCTCTGTCTCCTCTTTCTCCCAGATCTCGCTGTTGGTGGCATCCTATAGGCACATACACAAATGAATCTGCACAAAGAAGTGAATTCTAGGGATTAAATTATTGGGCCTATAAGAATCATAGTGACTATCAAATTCATTTCCTACAAAGCAAGCATGAACAAATTAAATCGAAGAAGAGCAAGAGGAAGTACATAAATCAAATCAAAGAAGAGCAAGAAGATGAAATCAAAGATGAGCAAGAGGAAGGGCGTTTGTACTCACTGGGGTCTTACCTTGACGAACATCAAAGCAACTTCATGGCGTTGGCGTCAGTCTCCTGTTCCCAGCGTGGATATGACCGCTGCCATGGCCGGCTGTTCTCCCTCCCCTCTTGTGACGACGGCAAGGGAGGAGGGATCCATACCACCCTCCTCCTCCTCGAGCAGGACAATGCTGGCGCCCTCCTGCCGTCACCTCCACGCCCATGGCGACTTGCAGAAAATTAAAGGAAGAGAAGGTGAGGTAAGGTCTTCCTCTCCCAGCAGCAGATCGAGACGTAGAAAACCAATGAATGGGTTGCGGATCAGATTCATACCTCCCTTGTCGGCGTGTTGGAGTGCTGTAGCTCCTTCCCTGCCAGAGGCGCGTACGGTCGCTATGGCCACAAGCTAGGGTTCCGGGCGCGAGGAGTGACGGACGGACGGACGGCAGCTCGGCCGCCATGGCAGCGGATCAGCGGAGGTTGGAGGGGGGCCAAGGAGTAGGTGAGAAGAGGGAGTGGAAGGAGGATGCGGTGGTGGTAGAGGACGATGGCCGCGGTCTGTGCGCGTCTCGACGGCAGCGGGCCGGAGTTGCGGGAGAGGAGGGGATCGTGGGTGGCGGGGCGGGCGAGCTCGGCGGCGGGTCGGAGTTGCGGGAGAGGAGGGGGTCGCGGGCGGCGGGCCAGGCGAGCTCGGCAGCGGGAAAGGCAGTAGGAGGGGCGCGACGGGGATGGCGGCTAGGGTTCACCCAATCGGGCACCCTCTTCTTCTTACCCGCAGCCTAGCCACCCACATAGAGCCACGCAAGGGCAAGCATATGGAATGACGAAAATGCCCTCCGTGGGCACTCAAATTAACAGGCGGTGGCACGCCCTTCCCGCAGATAAGAACCAGCACCGGCCCCAGTTCCCTCCGCCGTCAGTGACGGCTAGAGCCCACCCTGTTTCAGGCCCGCGTGTCATAGAAACATATGAAGGCAGCGAGAGTGTAAAAGCGTTGGCTACTACTCGTCAGGCTCGATCCGACGGCCAGGATCGTTCCATCTGAGATCCGACGGTCTGGAGTCGTTTGGAAGCGCTATCCGACGGCCCAGATCCAGACGCCCTGAGGAGGCTTCATTTTGTTCCACACTCTAACAATCGGATATCTAGCTACCAGACTCTAATTCATCACAGTTAACAAAGAGCTAGCCAGCGATGGCCGTATTGGTACGTGATCTTCATCGTACTCCACCCCATTCTTGGGACTCCATCCCTACCCCGTGGCATGATTAGTCGCGGTTCCAGCGTTCTGTACAGACCAAAATGGATTGGGGCGGCGGCCCTGGATATGAACGCGGCATGCAGTGGACGGACTAGAACGGTAGTAGGTACGTACACGAAGAACGACCACGGCATGCTACGAGACAAATCAGCTTTCCACGCGCCCAGAACTTTGCCATGGCACGCTGAAGAGAGTTGCACTGGTGGACTCCGACACACTTGAGTTGTAGTCCCTCGATCGATCTTCGCTGTTGCTGCTTGTGCGTTTCCTCTCGAACCTCCCGCAAAAAAAGATATTCTCCTGGAACCTCCCGCAAAAAAAAATGCAAAAAGATTTTAGAGTGACTAGCAAAATCTGCTGCACGGTTGAGTTGTACTGGTCGATTGTGACACGGTTGAGTTCTAGTCCCTCGATATTCACCGTTTCTGCTTGTGCGTTTCCTCTGCATTCTTCAGGAACCTCTCGTGTCCGCAGCTTCACGCGCAAGCCTGCACTGCAGAGAGAGGCATCCACGATCCATCCGGCCGATGCGACGCAAGAGGCTACCGCAGCGTGCTGTTACGTGCGTCCAACGGCTACAGTGAACGACCCAGCTACGTACTCCGGTCAGGATCGACCGACGAGGTCGGCCGTAGCTGCATGCGCTTGAAACCGCCAACCAGACGCCGAGCCGTGGAAACGGCGCTTTCTCGAGGGAGGCAGGCGGAGACGGCCACGGCATATGCAACAGGGCCATGTGGCCGCCGACGGGGACACGCACAACACAGATCCAAACAATGTCGACGGCGGACCGATACCGTGCCGATACATGGCCCGGCACGTAGGAGCAGGCAGCGGTTGGCTGCCTTCCTGCGGTCGCGCGCATCGGGTCGCCGTCGATCGTATCGGAGGGGAAGAGTATATACCGTGCGTGTCAGCGTGTGGATGAAATTGGACAAAGAAAATAGCGTAGCATACATGTCTACTTCGGGAGTACAAGATCGATATCGCTGTCACGTGGATGATATTTGGATTCAGAAAACTACCGGGACGGCATATTCCTCACTTTGCAGGTGGCGCAAGCGTTCAAATAAATGACAACGCACATCATCTCCTGGACGATATTGGAGATTCGGAAGCTCCTTTTTGTGTGTTTTTTTACGTAAAAGCTCTTGAATATATACATGTGTATATTCATCGCCTAAAACAATTTGTAAAAAAAGCTTTATTAAAAAATGTGAAAAGTCCTGCACTAATAATTAGAACAAATGCAAAAGTTCCTTTTTATTGTAACTAGTTAGTTTCACATGCTTCGCATGTTGGCACACATGTAAACACACTTGCGCTTGACTGAATTACATACCGTGGACCAAACTGCACAAGTTCTCCTCTTATCTACTCCCTCCGTTCGAAATTACTTGTCTCAAAAATAGATGTATCTAGAACTAAAATACATCTAGATATATCCATTTTCACGATAAGTAATTCCGAACGGAGGGAGTAGTACATTTCGCTTCCTACTCATCAATGGCAGCCTCTCCTAGGTAACGGGCTAACTGCACTGGCCGTGGATGCAAATACGAACTGCTCACCATACATGGATGTTCGTTTCTATCGGCTGATGATAGGAAGAGGGATGTGGAAGGGGCTAGTGTGCTCTTTTTAAAAATAGAAAGAGGTCGGCGCTGATTCACGGTTGTTTCTAGAATAATGTAGAGAAATGTGCTTTGTACTGTAGCAGTGAATCCAAGCATCCTGAGACATCAGATGGGTCCAATCAGCGGTAGAAATTGCACTCCATTGCTTGGATTCAAACTTTCAAAACTGCTACACTATATAGTAGTATAGAAATATGCATGGTGATCTAATGTTTTGGGTCAGCTTCTCTTTTCTTTTGTCACCGTTAGCAGTGCATGCGGCAGCGGCTAAGCGAGAATTTGTTCGTTCTAAACTTTTTTTGTTTGTTGCACTAGGATGCTACTTTCTACTTCATCCGTGTTAAAATAAGTGTCTCTACTTTGTACTACCTTTATTACATATTTGTACTAAAGTTAAAACACATATTTTTGGATGGAGGGAGTAGGTTTTCGTTTTGTTATCTCTTCATAGGGGAACCAGGTCCATTTTTGAATTGGATGAAGAAAAATAATGTTAAAAACGGAATTTCGGTTAGTTTTGTTAAAAAAATGAGGTTCTAAATAATTTTTGAAAACGGGGAATTTTTGAAATTTTGAACATTTCTTCAAAATCTGATTTTTTTTAAAAGAAAAAGTTTTTTAGAAAATATGAACCCCTTTTCAAAATAATGAACTTTTTAAAAAACGGAATTTTTTAAATGCATTTTTTTGAGAAATGGACGAACATTTTGTTCTCAAAAACCTGAACAATGCGAGATCATTTTTTTAAATGTGAAGATTTATTGATTTTTTTGAAAAAATAGGGACATTTTTTGAATAGAATAGAATTTTCTGATTTTTTTTGTACAAATTTTGAAATTTTTCTACTAAGAGTCCGACTAATATTTAAGTAATGGGCTAACTAGCCAAGGAGCAAAGCCAAGGTTAGCACTATCTAACACCACCTAATACCTATTACTTAGACTCAAGACATCCTAATACCTAGTACTGTCTACTGCTCATATCTCTCAAATCTTATTTTGTGCATACCAAAAATATTAATTAGATTTAATTCTGTTGGCCATAAGATATCTGATGCATAAGAGAAAAAGTCGCCAAACACCACAAAATCTATTTATTTGTTAAACATGATAATTTTATTTCTTGAAGTAAAATGTGAGGCGACTTGCTTCGAAAAGCATGATAATATACATCAAAAGAGAATTTGCAGCTAAGATCTCTTCTGGTGAAATTATTACTATTTTATTTTATTGGCAATCATAGTGGCAAATTTAAGTTAACACAAATTTAATGATGTTTTTATAATAATGAAGCGGAATATTACGTAAGTTATTTTTTCACACTTGTACTTTTTTTAAACTTGGCCTATATCAAGCATAATGTTCAACAATCATGGGGTGCTAAGTTTCCTTCTTTCAGAATAATTACTTGAGATGAACACGAGTAGTCACAACCCTTGTCTGCACTTTAGCTGTTTGTTTGTACGTATTGTGAGACAGATTGGCGACAAGCGGAGGCAGGCCTTGGTGTAGAGGAAGGGTTGGGCAGAGCGAATCCATTTTCAGGAACAGTTTACATCCTCGACAAGTCGTCATCTCACCCCCTTTATGATGATCAGATAAGACTACTAACTGATTTGGAAATTGATAGATTTAGGGCTTAAATTTTGAGGTTAGCCGATGGAGAATTGACCTCCGGTGATGATCACGACCTCATAAGTCTAGTCTTTGGTTTATGGATTTGTTTTAGATATTTAAATGTTAACTTCAATTTTGAAATTACTGAATTTCATAGATGGTAAATTTTGGTTACTAGAGCAAGCACTCACACTTACCACAATGAATTTTCCCTCATGATTTTCTTTAGCATATTATTGGTATGTTTTATCTGACCGTCTCTATTCTCTAAAGCTCTTTACTTTGAACACATTCACAAGTCAGAACACATACTTTATTTGCACTACAAATCCTTCTTTTTATCTTGTAGTGTTTTCTAGGACGTTTGGAAGCTAATTTGGATGATTATAATTTTCTAGCAACATGGTGATCAAAACAATATTCAAATCCAAGCTCTATATTTGGCTCACGCCCGAAAACCGATAGTAGAAGGGTGGATGGGACCCCGAGACCTATGGCATTTGGTCTTATGCATGGCCTCTTTCTAAGACTTATGTTGTCTAAGTCTCAACTTTATTTTGTTCGATGAAACTAAGCTTTAATATATTATATAATAATTTACTTAGAAATTACATTTGCATGACTACTTTTTTATATTTTGACTTCATATTCACTGGCAGAGCTATGTTGAGGCTAAGGGGGCCTATGCCCCCCCTCTCACCGTCATCGGACCAAACTCAGATGTTTGGAGCTATTTTATACGTTGTGTATTGTAACAACCAATTTTGTTCTAGACCAGATACTTAGGCTCAAGTTTACCCAGGCTTCATAAAATTTCTAGCACTGAGGAAGCCATCAACTCCATTGATGTTGGGTGTCCCATACGAAGAGGACGCGCCATAAGGAGGCGCGGTCACTGAGGCTGTTGGGTAGGCGTAAGTCAACGGGGCAGAGGAACCGTAGGGCAGCGGCAACGCAAATGAAGACACTGCCCAAACTTTACAACACACGGACACAAAAGAAAAAATAAAACTGATCACGCGTGCCTGATCTTGCATTACTATAACATGGCTCACGTATGCAGAAACACATGATGAAACCACAATGCCAACATCAAAAGAAAAATGCATCCCAACAAGATCACATACCAAAATGCAATATAAATGAAAAAAGCTATCCCCACTCTCATTCGAGCCATCGAAGCCTAATAACCATGCATGTGCGCAAAAGCTTCACTGATGCCCGTCTTGATCAACACCACCCCTTCTTTAAGTCTGCTTCATCCTTATCCGTTCTGTAAGATCGCCCATGAGTTAAAAATGGCACAAATAGAAGACTGCAGATGTAGAATCATCAAGGAGTTTATGGCCAAAGCATGCCAAATAGTCCAACAAAGCAGCCGCAACCCCACTAGTTAGTAAATATCCAAAGCACACAACACCATTTTCCATATGAATTTGTCAAGCGAAGCTGCGGTGACTGTTGAAGGGGAGCTCCTATTGGACACAGTAAGCGTCAAACTGCCCCTGATTCACATAGGAGCGACTGAACCAGGCCGGCCCATTAAGCCACATGTGTTGCTTCCCGTTTCCTTTCGGACGCTCAAGGAAAACTCTAGCATTGAAACAGCGCACCAAATCGAGGAGATTATAGCGAACTGGAAACACTGTAGCATACAGTTTTTGGATTAGTTTTGTTTTTAAAAAACAAAGTTCTAAATAGTTTTCAAAAACATGAATAATTTTTGAAAACAAGTTATTTAAAATATTTATTTTTGTAGAAAACACGACATGTTTTTCCAGATTATTGAACATTTTGTGAAACCTGATCATTTATAAAAAAATTATATATTTTTTGAAAACACGTTAGCATTTTTATAACTGTTTTGAAAACATAAATATTCATTGAAATTTTCTAACTTTATTTAGAAAAGGGAACATTTTTTGAAAAGGAGAGCATTTTCTGAAATGTCCATACAATTTCTAAAAATGCGGAAAAATGAAATATGAAAATTATGAATATTTTTTGTATACACGAATAGTTTAAATTTCCCACATTTTTTAATACACTAAATTTTTCTTAATTTCAAATAATTGTTACAATTTCCTACATTTTTAAAAAAACTTTTGGAAAAAGAAAAACACTTGAACAGTCCAGAAGGTTCTGTCTAGAACCGTCTAGTAGGTTCCTAAAACCTGTAAAAACCGAACAGGGAACAATCCAGAAGGTTCGCAAAACTGGATTGGTAGCCCACCTGGCTTGACGCTCTAGGAAAATGACAGTGCACGCGCAGCCCACAGCAGTGGAAGGCAGCGCAGGATTGAGCTTTCGGAGTGCCGGGCCCGTCAAGCGTGGCTGGAGCAGGCTCGAACGTGCGATCCAACAAAACAACAGCGGAATCGATTTTTTCAGATGGAGCTGTAATCGATGACTCTATGGCTTGTTCATCCCCGTGCGAATTGTATCCACAGACAGTGGTCTTTGATCAATAAAGTTTAGTCTTGCCCCTAAAAAAATTGTAATCGCTGACTGCGTATCATCGTCATCGTCTTCTTCATGTTTTCCCCCTCCTTTCCACTTCTTCGAGTACTGATCAGCAACATCAGTCCATGGTGCATGCATGCATGCATGCCTGTGCACTTCCGTGCGACTGCCGCTCTACATCTGTGGTCACGTCCAGCTCGCTAGCTGGATGCTCGATCCCCTGGCCGCCATAAATGCACCCGTGTGCCCGTGTCGACCGGACTCTCCTCTCCTCTCCTCTCCTGGTCATGGCCAGTCAATGCAAGATTTGGACATGCCATCGCACCAACTGTTGACCTAACAAAATCTAGCAATCAACACGGTCTAACCAACCAGTGCAGGACGCCCAACCGTTCTGCACGCTGGTACGATTTGATTGCTAATTAAACATGAATTAAGCTAGTTGTACTACACTCCATGTGCATGCTCGTCTACCTTTTTTATACTCCTTGTGTAGCTAACCTTAGAGTTGAGTGTCAACTCAAGCTCCTAAGCACGTGGACAACCCTCACATGCCCGTACGTGACTCCATGTAAACAGCAACGAGCAGCTAATGTGTGAGCTGCACAGCGAACACTTCCGTATGTACGTCATGAAAAGGAGATAAAATAATATTAGTACATAAAATAGTAACTCCCAAAACCATGTTCCATGGTCAACTTGCTGGCTAACTGAAAATCAGGAGACTGGCGCATGTTACAATTGCTGTTTTGTCCATGTAGACACAACGGCTCCTTGTCCCCTCGTGGATATATTTCTTCAGATAACAGAACAAATACTATACGATAGACTACGAGAAGAGATTCTTCATGTTTTCATTTTTTTATCAATGAATTATTTCTCAGCTATAAAAAAACAAAGCAATCTGAACCTACGCGCATGTGCACCCACTGTTCTCAATCATACGAGCAACAGTTATAATGAACTGTTTCCTCAAACTATTATTGGCTCTCCTCACTTGGAGGTATACAGCATCATAAAATGTCTAAAGCAAAATTTCTCTAAGTTCGGCTATTCATGTGTTTATCGATGAAGCGAGAATTAATATTGCCAATAGACTTGTCATGAGAAATTCTCCCATGGCTGTTGGTGCTTTACCCGCTGAGGAGCAGCAGCAAATTGCGGACAACCCCAATTTTAAGTTGTCCTTTTTCTATATCACCTACCTGGGATGTCGATTTGCGACACTAAGATTCCGATCCGAGACTTTGACCCGCTAGTAGAGCGGGTCAAGGCAAAGGCAGAGATATGGCACAGTAGGTTCACAACCAAGGGCAGCAAGACAATGCTCATCAACTCTTGCCTCTCTAGCCTCCTCATATATATGACTAGACCATGATGGCGCGCTTTGCCGCGCCCGTGCATGTTTGATGAAATTATCTATTTTTTCTAAACATTTTGGTACAATGAGGACCGAATATAGGATTATATCATTGAATATGGTTAAGTCGGTTGTTGTGTAAAAAACAAGATGTTGTGGAAAAAAATAAGTTATGTTTGCATGTGTATACGTCTTTTATCCTTTTCCTTTGAGATGAACACGTCTAGATAAATGTGGCACCATTTTTATCCTTTATTGAGGGAAAGTATACGTATTGTTTTTCAGACAACAACATGTGTATACATCTGTTTTACTTATTTTTCTTTTCAGAAGAATACGTCTAGCTAATGGCACAATTTCCGTCAAAGCTGTTTTCCCGTCAAAGCTGGAAACATGTCAGTTTAACGCACACATCCAGACTTCTCAGGCCGGCATGAAAATCAATCGGGCCAAAACGTGTAGGCCTAGTTGACATCTCCTAGGGCCCGATTAACCATCAGCCGCCTAGGTCTATCTCCGGAGCAGCAGCCCAGAAGGATGGGCTAAAAACAAATAGGCATTGAATGAACGGGAGGAGGGCGTAATGAACGGGAGGAAGGCGTTTGCATGGACGACCAAAAAATCCAGGTCGTTGGCTAGGTGGATCGAACGGCTTAGGACCCAAATTATTCTGATTGCTTCTAGCTCGCTCCATCTTACTGTTTAGTAATGGGGCTATATATCCTTTAGGAGAGAGTGCATGGGCGCCTTTAAGGAGGACTTATCGAACTTTTTCTAACAGACGACAAACAAACATCAAAAGTATCATATGGTGAAATGGGCTGATCTCTGCTTCCCCAAGGACCATGGGTTTTCGTATTCTGGTGTCTCGACGTATGAATGTGGCCTTCATGCTGAGCTGGGTGCGACGGCTCATTCAGGATGAGGGGGGCCTATAGCTATAGCTTATAAAAGCAAAGTATCCGTAGGGCCACCCTCTCGTGGCCTGTGACTACTAGGAGAGGTCCCATTTCTGGAAATACATCCAGTTGGTCATGCATGATATTCGCTTGGGTACCAACTTCTCCATAGGGATAGAGAAGGTACCCTCTTTTGGCTCGACCCGTGGCTCGGTAAAGAACTCATTGTGCACAGAATTCCCGACCTTTTTATTTGCTCGGATCCAACGCTTTTGGTAGCCTCGAAGACGGCCCGCGATGGAAATTGAAAAATCCTATTTTGATGAAAATTAAGTCCCAACGAAACCTTAGCATGTACCGAGTTGCGGAAGGCCCTCCCGTATTCATTGTCGGTGTTTCCGAACATCATGTCATGGCACCTGGCCTCCTCATGGTTTTTTTTTTGTCGGGTTGGCCTACCATGCACTCTCTGCCATGCACCGACCCTTTCTTGGATCATCCACCTCTAAAATGCTCCACTACGTTTGAAGTTCAAAAACTCTGCTTGCCTCTGTGGTCGCCTCCCATTGAGTATGGAGGTGGCAAAGCGGCATGGTTCACATGATGGCTTTTATCCTCTTCTCATAGTTTCCGAATTTAGGACCCATATATTTTTCCGAAATAGCATAATATTACTATTAAATAGTACCCCTAACATTTGCAAAAAAACAAACATAGTAACTCCCAAAAACATGTCGTTGTGACTCTCGAAATCAAGAATGGCATGCTCCAAGGTCAACTTGGTAGCTATATGAAAGTCAGGAGACTGGCGCATATTACAATTGTTGTTTTGTCCATGTGGACACGATCGACAACTCTTTGTCCCCTCTTGGATTTTTTTTTTCAGATAACAGAACAAACATATGATTGAAAAAGATCTTCATGTCTTCATTTTTTTATGAATGAAATATTATTCTGGTCTAATCAAAAGTAATGTGAGCCTACACGCATGTGCACCCACACTGCTGTCAATCATACAGAGCAATAGTTATAGTGAACTGTTTCCTCGAGCTATTGTTGACTCTACTCGATAGGAAATAGGAAACATCTTAGAATGAAAGTAAAAATTCTCTAAATTTGTCTATTCATGTTTTATCGATCAAAGTAAATTTTCTCTAAATTTGACTATTGATGTTTTATCCATGCATAATTACCTACTCATGTTAGCCGAGACGTAGACTTTGTACTTGTAGGGCTGAGCATCCCTATCCCTGTTATGCTCATGCGCTGGTAGCCACCCCAACTTGTGTATGTGGTTCTGAAGTTGCTTCATTCTTCAATTACAAATGAAATGATATGTAATCTTGCGTATTCATGAAAAAATTACTTGTTATAGCTTTCGGTTTTCCTAAACCTAAGTTGGCTAAGATTTTCTTATGTCCACGTCGACACCCTAGCCATTAGATGCAAGTCTCCACATTGAGATTTGCACAAGAATGGGGAGAATCAAGATTACCAAATGATTAGTACCATCGACTTGAACATTAGCAAAATCTTGGTCGACTCTATCCATTGGACAAACTCCACATTTTGACGGAGAATTTCAGTTTCACTGGAGTGCATGCAACAGGTCCTTTAACTTCTTTTTGACCAATATATGCTCATAATGAAAATGACAATTGATGTGTATATACATAATATTTTACATGACAATTTGGCATACTAAAAATATTACAGATCCATGATCGCTGACCCTCACACTGCATGCTGTGAGTTGCTGACGAACGAAGGTAGAGAAGGCTTTGGTATCTTATAATACAAGCATTATCTCCACGAACTCCGCACACGCAAAGAGACCCCCTTGCTATTGTTTCGGAGCTTGAAGAGCCCTCACCAGAAGCTGCATTACATCGACCTGAGCCTTGAGGCACACGGCGTAGTCCAAGGCTTCGCCCAGCAGCGTGCACTCATCGTCCACGGCTTCCACTCCCGGGACGATACCTTTCAACACCTGCGTCCTCTTCCTCACCATGGCCCTCGCGACGACGCCGGCCGAGCCCCACGGCCTCGCCGCCGTGCCGGCCTTCCTCGGCCTCGGCCGGTGGCACCTCCTCAAGATCCTCTTGCACGTCGACGGCCGACGTTGCGTCTCCAGCGCCTGGCTCCAGCGCGTCGCGTCGGCCCCCCGGGCCGAGGCGAGGGCGGCGTCGGCGGCGCGTCGGATGGCGCGCTTCCTCTCTAGGAAGCCCATCTCCCTCGACGCGACGCCACGCTCCCGGAGTCCCAGGAGCAGGCTCTTGAGCAACGCCCGCTTGAACTGCATCGTGCCTTGCATGACAAGGGAGGGACCTTGCTAGACAGACGACACCAAGGTACGTAGCTACAACCAACAAACCGCCGGCGATGATGATGAGGGAGCAAGAAACCTTATCACGAACTTGGCGTGAACTGTAGTGTGCCGTACGTGTGGTGCTTTTGTCATGCGGAGTACAAGCTCGATCGTGTGTAGTATGCATCAGTGCACGCACGCACACACATATATATATGGACGCTAATGAGCTGTCCTTGGAGGAGATATATTTGGTGCGTGTGAGTTGGGGGGAGAGGGAGAGGAGATATGCATGATCGTGTGTTCATGTGTGTGTGCATATGTGTGCAGTGTGATGGGGCTTTGATTGGTTGGTGAGGGGACAGTGCACGTGCATGCACATGGCCACATGATAGAGGCAAAGGGTCCAGGGCCCCACATCGTCCACATTCGGCGCACGTACGTAGGAGTGGCGACCACCCGGCGACGTGTTACGACCTCCGTACGTGGTGCACTTGCGGGCTGATGTATACGCCATACACGATCGCTGCGTGTACTGTGCCAGATACATGCATGCATGCATCGTCCATGGGAACCTCAGGGACTCGGAGCGGACCAGTGCTCGCGGGGCCGTACGACGTTAAGTAGTACTCCCCTCCCGTTCAAAGTTGAGTCATTTATTTTGAAACGGATGAAATACATGCTTTAGAGCATCTATATACAGCCGGACCCTTTAAATCCGTCTCATATGTCCGGGCGAGCTGTCTGGTCACTGTCCGGTCACAATTTTTTGACCCAAATGGGTCCATCAAGCGGCCTCAAACGCCCGTGCTGACCAGTACCCCTCATATCCAGTTCAAATATGAGGCGGATATGGGGTGTCCGGGCGCGTCCGGACACGCCCGCCACATCGGACCCGGCCCACGCTGGTCCACGCGACCTCACATAAAATTCTCCCATTCATTCGCCAGACCAAACTCTAGCCACTCCACTCTCCTCCCCTCCACTCCCCTCCGCCACCCAAACTCGTCTTTGGCTCCTTCTGGTCCTCTCCGGCATGGCGGGCAGCGGATCCGAGTCCTTCACCTCCAGATTCGTCAACTCGAGCTCATCTCGAGCGGACTCGAGGAGGAGATGGCCATACAGCTTGCGCTCCGCCGCGCATGGGAGGAGGCCCGTGGACGGTTGCACTCGGACTCTATCCATCGGAAATCCATTGCGTCCGCCCAAATGGGGCATGGATCCGGCGCTAGGCCGGCCATAGCTGCCTCGCCATAGGCCATGTGACCCGTCTGGCGTCCGAACGCGCAACCCCTCCGATGGCGCGCCGATATTGGGGACGCACCATCGTCCCACGAGGCCATGGCGCGGTGTGCACGCCGTTCAAGGCACCGGGCGCGGGAGGCAGCGGCGGACGTCGGCGAGGCGGAGTTGCATTCTCCGGCGCCCCGTATGGCGCATCAGTCCAGTCGCCGCAACCGCATCGTGATGGACGTCGGCGGCTCGTCCCTGGACGGATCCATCACCGATTGGACATCGACCGACACCGTTTGGGTTCCGGCCTCCGACGAGAAAGAGTAGGGCATGGGAGACGGCAGGGCCTTGAGTCCCGTGAGCCAGCTCGTGTCCCATGCCCTACCCTACCTTGTTGGCGACCGGCCCAACACTCTGAGGAGCGCAGCCGGCTGCCGAACATGGCCAGGGCGGAAGCGGACGAGTTCCGGTCAAAGATCGGTACGTTGCATGTAATAATATGGATTTGAGGTATCCGGACATGGAATGCGTTTTTTAAGGGGTGACTGGCTACTGTCCGTGGACGCGTTCGCGGGCGTTTGAGGGGTCGGATTTGCCAAGCCGACTGTAGATGCTCTTGCTTGCTCATTTTGCACATGCAGTTCCATATGTACGCCAATACATACAATACATACAATACAAACAAAATGTTGATGCACGACCATTTATTGCAGAACAACAAGTGATACGTACGTATCTTTGTCCGTCGTCCAGACGCCTACCACGGCGCCGTTGAGTAGCAAGCTGAGACCGCGTCCGTATACGGCCATGAACCCATGATTGCTGTGCGAGATACGTGCATGCATGCGTCCACGGGAATCTCGGCGTCGGCCGGCCGGTGGCCCGGCGCTCGCCCACGCTCGGTCTCGTGGTCTTGGCATAACCTGCACAGTTGTTCACTTGATTGATCGTCCGTAGATACATGCATGCACCAATTCTTGGCACTACGAGTTATAGGCGAATCTACAGGCAGAACATGCATGTGGTAGTATATCTCTGTCCGCAGTTATAGGCTTAATTTGCACATGGGGTTAGCTGCTCATGTGATTGATTGTCTGCAGTTCCATATGTACTCCAATACTTATTTTCATGGTAATACGTGTCTTATTGACATCATAAAAATCGAAGTACAAGTCTTTATAAAGATCAAAGTACAAGTCACGTAAGGACCGACAGGGCAAAACTGAAAAGGTAGCAGAACATCTTTGAGTTTGACATCAACGCCCGTCACCTGGCTCCGGCACCACCACAACAGTCACCGAAGAAAAGAATGACAGATCACCTCCTCATCCGAGCTCAACGCGGCTTCATCGTTGATATGCAGCTTTGCGGACCTTCAAGGTGGTTCATAAAAATGAAGGTCTTGTCGTTGAACGCCAATACTTACAAACCAAATGTTGATACAGCTATTATTGGCAAACACAAGAGGTACGTATGTATCTCTGTCCGTCGTCGAGACGCGTACCACGGCGCCGTACGTATGTGCCATGGCCATGAACCCATGATTGCTGTGTGAGATACACGCATGCATGCTTCCACGGGAGTCTTGGCGTCGGCCGGCCAGTGGCCCAGCGCCCGCGCACGGTCAGTCTCTTGGCTTAACCTGCACAGTTGTTCACTTGATTGATCGTCCGTAGATACTCCTACATGCATGCACCAATTCGTGGTAGTACGAGTTATTGGCGAATCTACAGGCAGAACAGGCGGGTCTGTGTCCGCCCGAGACATGCGTGCGTGCAGATATCGGCGTGCCGGGACCGGCGCCGTTGGAAAATTTGAGCCGGTGAGCTTTGCCCACGTGTTAGTGTTACGTGTAGCTAGTGAGATCACGGGCATGCGCAGTCCCTCCAATTATGAGCGCGCCGGCCGACGCCGTTTGGTGGCCGCACGCATGTGAGTACTGGCCAAGGTACAGCACTCGATCAATTAGTTAGATTACTTCCTTTTGCAATTATATCGTCTCCCAGTAGAGGTGACTGAGGCATGTTACTGGTAAGCAAGTGCATGTCATGCATATAATTCGCTTTTCATTTGCCGGTAGGAGTACTAAACCAGAAAAGGTTGCTGGTTGCCGAAAAGGAGAAAGGTTGTACTATGTAGTGAGAGAGCTAGCGCTCACTTTTTGATCGAGTAGTAGTACGAGTGCACGGCCGGCGCCGATGCAAGATCTCGGAAACTTCCGCTTGGTTGGTGCGCATGTGGTGTGTTTTTTGGTTTGTCCCGACGGACGGGCGTACAGTGCCGGTCTGCCGGTAATGAAAATCTTCAAGAGCATCTACAGCCGCGCACCTTGAATCATCCTTAAACGTTCGGGTGAACGAACCGGTCATTGACCGTTGCCCCTCATATCCAATTCAAATGTAGGACAGATATGAGACGGCATGAGCGTGTCCTTCACGTCAGCCCGACGCACCACCAACTCCATGCCGTCCCCATAAAAAACCCAATTAAGAACCCTAGCTCACTTCATTCCCCACTCTCGCGCTGTTCCCTCTTCTCCCCTCCATCGATTTCTTCGATTTTCGATCGAATCCGACGACTCCGGCGAGCATGTCAAGCTTCGACAGCCGCTCTAACTCCGACCTCGATGTCGACGAGGAGTTGGCCCTTCGCATTGCACCGGATCGGTCCAAGGTGAAAATGTGGGCCAGTTTCGGATCTACCCTGTCGCGGTCCCCCGCCGGCGCAACACGGATGATGGAGCCAGCCCCTCCCGGTCCACGCGCAGCTCCGCAAGGGTTGCTTAGTCTGCGTCGCCCCTCCGTCCTCCCCTTCCCGCACCGGCTACAGCTCCGCAAGGGAAACGATGGGTGCAAGTGCCCGCACCGCCCGGCCCCGTGGACGCGCATGCCGGAATCGGAGGCGCGCGCCACCCGCCATGAGACACAATGGGCAAGGGAGAGGTACGCGACAGAGCAATCCAATCACCGCCGTCGCGGGTTGTCGGCGAAGCCCAGCAAGGAAGAGCGGCTCCTCGCTTGGGTCTACCATTGTTTGATTAGAAGGGCCGAGATGGACGTTCGCCGGCTCTGGAGGAAGAACGCCAAGGCGCTTCGGCTAGCCATTGTGCAGTCGGAGTGTGAGTCGGCGGAGGCAGCAGCGGAGGCGGCGAGGGTGGCCAAGCTCAAGCAGCAGCAGGACCAGGCTGTCCGGCGGATGAAGGGCCTCATCGTCATCTTCGATTCCTCTTCGGACGATGATGACGGCCACGGCTCCAATTCCGATGACTCCGACGATCCTCCACCTGTCGTGGAAGCCTATGGCTATGCCGGGGACCAGAAGGGCAAAGGCCTGATGAGGAAGTGGTGAATCTTTGTTGTCTCCGTCATTCATTTCTTGCTATTTAGTACTCTATATAGAACTTGTCCCTCATGTATGCGGATTATGTGAACCTTGACTAGCATTTTGAGAGCCGCTGGAGGTCTTTTGATGATCGGAATGTGCATATCTATGTCTGTTTCATAGTTTGTGCGATGATCTACACGCTACTTTTTATTCATGTTGCATGCTTAGTATAGATATAGAGTATCGGATATGAGATACACGTATGTGGAGGACAGAAATTGAGGAGTGCCCTATCACTGCACGTGGACGCGTCTGGGGTGTCCACGGGCATTTGAGGAGTCGGATTTGGTGACCCCGCCTGTAGATGCTCTTAGTGGCCAGACGGGCATCTCCAATACTAACCCCCAAACATGGCAACACATTTGTCCACAGACCAAAGGACCGGTCCGCGGACACTAATATGGAAGCTGGCCATCTACCCATAGTCGCAGACATTTCAATCATATTTCAACTAACCCTATAAATTACATGTAAACCGAATGATTTTTTCATATAAAGCGGAACGCATTCATTATGTTTCGCATATTTTTAATTGTATTTGTGAAATCGGACATACCAAATGTTCACGGACATCAATTTTAGAATAATTCAAGATGTATAGTTTACATCCGAAGACTCATCACTCGCACGAGACAATACACTGAGGTTTGTTAACAAGGTTCACCAGTATGGTTATATCCCTGGGCTGTCTGGCGGATGAAGGGCCTCATCGTCATCTTCGATTCCTCTTCGGACGACGATGATGACAACGGCTCCGATTCCAATGTCTCCGACGATCCACCACCTATCGTGGACGCCTACGGCTATGCCGAGGAACGGAAGGGCAAAGGCCCGGCGAGGAAGTGGTGAATCTTCGTTGTCTTCGTCGTTAATTTCTTGCTATTTAGTACTCTATATAGAACTTGTCCCTCATGTATGCAGATTATGTGAACTTTGATTAGCATTTTGAGAGCCGCTGGAGGTCTTTTGATGATAGGAATGTGCATATATCTATGTCTGTTTCATAGTTTGTGAGATGATCTACGCACTTTTTATTCATGTTGCATGCTTTAGTATGGATATAGAGTATCGGATATGAGATACACGGATGTGGAGGACAGAAATTGAGGACAACGCTACTCCTAAATTGACTTAGTAGTAGCGCTTCTACAGAAAAGCGCTACTGGTAATTAGTAGTAGCGCTTCTCCTTGCCCGCGCTACTACTATTATTTAGTATTTTATTTCTTTTTTTATTTCATGTTGTATTCATACACCTTTACATAAGTTTTCATACAACAGGAATTTAGAGATTGTTTTTACATCATAATGATTTATTACATCACGGGATGAAAGAACCGTGGACTAGTCCATCCACTTGAAACTAATCCGCGGTTCTTTCACCCAATGATATAATAATATCATCATCATCATCATATCATTAACAACTTATCATCATAATACATCATTGTCATATAACACCTCCTCAAGATCAACTTAGCAAATTGGTCACTAGTCGTAATCACAAGTACTCCTCATTATCAACTCTAACACATTACCACATAATAAACATATTGTATCTCATAGGACCTACTACATTCGATTAAGACCTACTACATTTTCTAAGGTAAAATAACAAAAAACAAGATAGCCCCTGACTCTCCATTATGGAGAATGGAGATTAGCCTGTCTCCAATTCTTGCCTTTCGTTGAATGTTACTTTCAAGAACCTTCTTGCGAATGTCCATACATTTCTTCCATTCTTTGATGAACATGTGTTCACCGGTTTTAGAAATCCGATATGCACAGGTGAGCTCCCTAGATTTACCTGGCAGTATGTTCAGAACTGTAAGGCGACCATTCAGATACATCAGATGAGGCACACAATCCATCGGGAGTTTCTGTTGAAAAACATAGTAATAACTGCGTATAGCAATGATGTACTAGTTTTAGAAATATGCAAAAGATGCACGGATGTCGTAATAGTAAAAAATCTTACTAGGGTATCTCCAGAGAAGTTACCGTTGTTCAACACGTGCACTAGTGGCACGTATTCACCATAATTTGGAGGAGTTCGATAATAGTTATTGTAATCCTCAAGAAGTACAAAATACGATCAGATGATTTTTCTCCTTATAAGTTAATTCGGAACCATCGATGTAGTGGGTTTTGTCTACCATCTTCCGCACAGTCTTTGAAGAATTAAAATAAGCTGTCAATGGAAATAAGTTGTCAACTATTTTGAAATAAACAATATAAATTAGTTAATAACTATGTTTGAGAAACTCACATAGCGGTACAATCGGAAGCGTATCAACAAAGACCCAAGTGTCCATATTGTCTTGCTCGATGTCAGGATCACCAAGATCCATGGTGACAATCATACCCTCATAAAAACCATACATTTTGCAAAGTGCTTCCCAATTTTGGCAACCAAAATGGGTTACGCTCTGAGCATTGCACAGATTTACTTCAAAATCCATATCATGATGGGTCTTTAGGTGTATTTTCTTTGTTTCAAAATTTTCATGGTCTTCAAAACCCTTCCTCTCCAAGACATAGCGTCTTGCATGGGATGGGATAAGCTAGTCGAATTGTAAAAGATGAAAATTAGACGTTGAAATAGTTGAAGTCATGCTTAATTACAAAAAAAAAACACTTATCGTTGTTGCGTACCGTTTCAACATCGAAGGTCTCCTCGAACTTAATGCTGAAGCGCCGATCTTCATCCAGCTCAACGAACCTGTCGCACATACCTCGATCGTCATGGCACCAGCTGCACTCCCCTGGGAGACTGTCGTCGTCCGAGTACGACATTTCCTACGTTCATAATTCAAAGATTAAACGTGTACATATTCTAGCATAAGTCATGCCAGAATTCACGGAAAAATCCAGCATGACCTTTGCTAAGAAAGGACATATCGAGCGTCTGAAATTTGCCGGAACAGAAATTAATCAACACTCTGGCAAAACATAGGCCACTCGGAGATGTAACCAAAACATGAAATAATTGTTTAAACTAAAAAATAACAATAAATATGACATGTTCAACTAGTTCTATTAATTCAACTAGTTCTTACTAAATATAAACTTACTATAAATAGAAAAAAACTAGTTCTTTCTAAAAATAAAGTAGTTCAACTAGTTATTAATTTACTTACTAAACTAGTTCAACTAAA